>NW_009258671.1:4580465-4608452 GCF_000687185.1 Egretta garzetta | reverse complement strand
TGAGAACAGTGGGAGAGGAAATAAGGAACTAATGAGAAAAGAGTAACACAGTTGGTCAGTCCTGCTTTTCTTCTCCCCCTTTCCTCTCTCAGTAAGTCTGTATCCCAAAGGATGACTTATCTTTCAAGTTTCACACTGCAGTAGTTAAAAAGATGTTTCTCTCTAATTAAAGGTCTCACTTTGATTAAGTGCTGATATTCATGATTGTATGCTGGTGATCATGATCACATTCATGATTATTTTAAAAACCATTTAAGTGCAATGGAAGGAATGCTACAAAAGGTAGTGTCCTGCAAATCTACTCTTAATCATTACACCTGTCATACAGGAATGGTGTGTCTTATTTCATAATCTGAATATTTTCAGGGATCAGTGATTTTGCATGACTTGAGGATTTGTAATGCAGACTTTAAAAAAAAAAAACAACAAAACCTGTCAGTTTTACTTATTTTGTTTACGCTTCCCCTATCAAACATCAATATGACGTTGTAGTTGTGTGCTTGCTTTTTACAGGATTTGTCCCTAGTGAGGAAGAGTTTTAGCATATGCTGGAGAGGTCAGGTGTAAAATAACCATCAAACTTCTTCCTACATTTTTAAAAGACATCTCACTGTAAAACCAGTTAATATTAGTATTAGTTAAGAAAAACACTTAAGCATGTGTTCAGTTTTAAGCTCATAAATAACTAAATGGCATTTGGAATTGTGCCTCTTATCTTTGAATCTGTTTATATTGGGTTTTATTGAAGTGCTTAAATTAACATACCCAAATGCTTTGCCAAATTTGGAGTTAAATTTCCCATTAACTTGGAGCTCTTCCCTTTGCAGAAACTCAGTTTATTTCTATGAAGGCTTTATTACAACCACTAATGATTAAAAATAAGAGATCTTTATAGTATGGAAAAGTAACTGCTGTTTAAAAAAAACCCAACCAAAACATAGCTGTTGATTGTGGGTTTATATAAAATATATATTCAGACAATTTTTAGCATGTTAATTTAAAAGTGATGTGTATGTATGTTTGTATTTATGTACCATACAATTTTTACTGTGTCTTGATTTAAAGAACTCAGTCATCTGTAAAAAGTTGTAGAACCGGTGCTAAAAATATGCATCAGTTTTAATCCTAGTGTTTATCAGTGAGTCAAGTTCTGCCTTGAGTTATGCTAATAAAATAAATAATACCCGTGGTACACGGGCAGTTACTACTGAGGTGAATGATAATGGCTTGTCATTTTATTTTCTTCCTTTGCTAAATAGACACTCCCAATATAATATCACCTGATATATTGCCATCTGTTGATTAACTTTTATTTCCTTTTACAAAGCAAAATTTTAAACTGAAATAAACTGATACCACCTATCTACAGTAGCAAGGTTAAAAGGTGAGTAGTTTACTGTACTAATCAACTCCAAGTTATTACTTAAATATTTTCCATTCAGTGAGGTTTTAGGGTTCTGCACTGGATAAATCCCATGGACTTTGATCAGGAGAGACACGTTTTGTACAGAACTATGGCTTTTGGTATAGGTGGATGAATTATTTTAGTTGTATAGACTATGCGGTAAAGCTTCAGCAGTCCAGATTGGATGAACAATTCAGGTTTGATAATGTCATACAGAATTGGCCAAGTACTTAGTTACTTCACCTTGTCATTGTCAACTTGCTGGCTTTGATTCAAGAACACTTTCCTGTGAATAGGTAGCTTTAAACGAGGTGACTGTGATGAATGATTCCCATTCCTTTTATGTTAAAAAGAAGAAAAAATATGAGTAAGTGTAATTACAATAGAAATACGAGTCGGCAGTACTGTTTGTAGCTTACTGTTTGAACCAAAAACTCTTCTAATTTTTCAGCTCATCGCTGAATGTGCTGCATATACATTGGGTCTCTGATACGTGTACAAATTTTGGGTAAAAATAAATGCAGAAACACTTTTGTATGAGTGTTTGTAATGAGCAGAAAGAAATGGTAGTTGATAGGTAAGTGTTTTCACTTTGACAAATTCTTGTTTAGAAAAAGGCAGTATAGTTTAACATTGGACACGTAGGAAGAACATGAAGAATAAAAGAGCTTGAGAGATTCTAGAGCCTGTTTGAGGATATGGGGGATACGCAATCCACTGCCTGAGAAGTTCAGGTTTATATTGCCCACACTGCAAGGGAAAGCCTAACTACAAATTAGAGTAGCACGAGGGATGCTTTGATTACTCCTCTTGATTTTTACAGAAGATCCTCAAATCATATGAAGGATTTAGGGGTCACAGAGGGGCAGAGATGGTGAGAATAACTCTGTAACAGTCACCTTAAAGGGGAAATCCTGGGTCCCAGGCAAGCTTCAGATGTGTAATATCTTTTGCCAATGGCTATTGTTTCAATACATATCCTGGCACCATGACTGCCTTTTGTTAGAGGTGTGTAGTTCACTCAGGCTGGACTTCAGTGGTCATTTTTGTTAGAGTGGGCTAGTTTTGGAATAATCTCTTTTGGTTGTGTGAGCACTTGTTTTTTACTTTGAATTGCCTAGTATATTCCAAAAAAGATCTTAGATAATGTGGGCTGTTCTATCATAATTTTGTGAAACTGAAGAAAGTAAGCTATTTAATAATTTATAATAAGCTATTACGAAAAAATAGCTGATCACCTGAAATTTGAAATAGTTTTCTTTAGTCTTTTGAGTAGAGAATGGTTATGGGGTGACTTAGCAATTAATTTGTATACTGTACATCACACAATTCCAAGTTCATGTGCCACATGAATGGATTGTACCCGATGAAGGTGGACAAATTTAATGCCCAAATTAATCACATGCACACACAGTCAGTTACTCAAAAATCTTCATCTTGATCTGGTCTTGGAGGCAAATCTTGGGTGTTTTGTGTGTGTTTGATTATCCCCTCTTGAATAAGCTTCTTCGCTTGCCTGCATTCCATGATTTCAATAGCTGGTTTCACAGCGCTGTGTGCTTTGTGCCTGTGTTTGTGAAAAGTAGGGTTCATCTCTCTGTTTTCTGAGCTGCCAAAGCCAGCCCACTATTTCTATGAAACGATAGTCTTGTAAATTGAGCAGAACATATTGAGAATTACTTGGCAGGATATTCTCCGAGAGAATTCCCATTTTGGTTAGGTCTTGAGATCTCTGCTCGTTTTGGCTGTTTGGTGGCTCTTGCCAGGAGAGTTGAGGAGAGGGGAGAAGGGTAGGCAGTAACATATTGCTGTCACATTTGCTAACTTTGGCACAAGTGGTAGGGGTTAGTCCTTCATCTCCTTCTGGCTCTAATTTATCTGATCTTTGTCCTATTCAATATACATTTCTCTCTGGTTCTGTGCCATTTCCTATGGGGTGTCAACGTGTTCTGACCTTAGTTCACTTCAGATCAATATGAATCATATAAAACTTGGCCTTTTGGGGTCAGAGAGATAACACTTGGTGACTTCAAGTCCTTAGTGCTTCCAAGCCTTGAGCACACATTAGTTAACTAGCTTTTCCAGAGCCCATGTGGGAAGGGCTTTTTTAAAAATTATATTCTATTAGTGTTCTCTTAAAACACTATTTCCCGTTTCCAGAAATAACTCCAAATGAGTCTAATTACACCCAGCAGGACTAATTATCCTAAATGTCAGCATTATGAGAGCAATAATGAGGTATGTTCAATGGAAGAAAAATGCTCTATTATGCATGAACCTGTTGCATAAATGACTTGGAAAAACTTGTCATTAATGCGCTTGTCCGACAAATCCTTGGATATGGTAGATTTTTCTCTCTCATTCTTGGACAGTCTCATCTCTTACCATTTCTGATCCTAGATATGTTTATGCCTGTGGCTCTGGTTTAACAGAGCTTTCCCACTGCTAGAGATACGGGAGGAAAGAGAACCATTTGGGAGCAGTCACATGCTATAGCTGGCTTCCACAGCTCTGTGGCATTACAGACCACTTCCCCTAAGAGGGTAGCCATTATTTTCTTTTTGCAGATGAAAGGCTTTTTTTAATTGTTTATAAAAAAAAATTACGAAGGGAATGAGCAGTGAGCAATGCGGAGGCAATGATACCAAATTATTCAGGTTAGTAAAGAGCAGGGCTGATGAAACTGAATAGAGAGAGATATAATGAGATGTGTGTAATAGAAAAACAAGCCTAATGTCATACATAAAAATACCTATTTCTCCTGAGGGGTTATAATCCAGGAAAACTTATCTATTGGTTCGAAGCGTGAGCTAGCAGTTAAAAAAGCAAACTGAATTTTAGGAATTATTAGGAAAAGGGTATAGAATAAAAAGGATAAGAGAGATAAAAGTAATTATTCCACTGTATAAATCAGCGATTTGCATGTATCTTGACTACTGGATGTTTTGTTTCTTAGATGTTGAGAAAAGTTGTAGGACTCGGAAGGTTTGTGGGATGATAAAATGGGTGATGAAAAGAAGGCATCGGGTTCAGTGTGGGCAATAGCCAAGTAAGAATTCTTCACTTTGGAAGAAGGACGACTGAAGGGAGTCGTGTTAGGTATCTGTAAAACCAAGAGGGACGGGCAGCTAGGGGAAGACCACTGAAGAAACTAGCAGTGACCAAAAGCAGATGCCTGAGGAATACACATTTGCAATGTTGTATTTGGCAGCTCTTTTCCAGCTTTTCCTGTGGCTCCTGAACTTTTGCAGCTCATGGATTTTTAAAGCTGGGCATGGCTTACAGACATTCAGTAACACTCAGCACACTTAAAACAGCCTTTGGCCGCGTTTTCCATGAGTGACGCTATTCCTCTGGTTCTGAACCTTGGCTTCTTCCTCCTATTTCTTGTATGGGAAATACCTAGGTGCTTTTTTATCATTTCATGATATGTATCAGTGGTTCATTCTAAAATGTCAATGTGTTTTTCTGACACAGTGAGGAGGAGGACATGGCATTATTATTACCGATAGGAATTAATCATCTGCTCTTAAAACCTCATTGAAAATAGGGCAAAAGTGCACACAGAACTGTGAGAGTATGATGACATCAGCTGAATCAGCATCCGTCGCTCATAGATACTAATGATAAATTGCTTAGGAAGTTCTTGGACAAAATGTAATTGGAGGTTGGGAGAATATTCAGGAAAATACCATGTGCTTGTCCTGTTTGTTCACATACTCTTGCAGACAAGTTTCTGGCCTAAATTGATGTATATCTGGGATAGTATGGCCACTCTTGTATTATAGTTAAACATGGAGATAGTCTCTCCAGGGATGTGACTTTTAACTAAGGCTGTAGTTGCACAACTTTTTATTGCCTGTACAGCCCATTTAGGAGTTTGATTACTTTTATTCTCCCACCTTTTTTTTTCCTGGTTACATCTTGTCCACAGCAACACAGCCTTAAGTTTGAAGGGGATGTGTCACCAGTGAATCCTGATCAGCGATGCCTTGCTGATGCGTTGTGATGGGTTAGGTGAAGCCTAGTCTGAAAAGCTTGAGAATGGGATGAAGCAGTCTGATGCAGATGCATATAAAACACATCAATTCATTTGACTTAATGAACTTCGTTATTTCCTCAGACTGGAGCATGAATGGGGGTTTTGGGCAGCAGTTCTGATGACTTGTGAACAAGCCCCACTCCTGACTCGCCACATCAGTGTGTCAACATCCTTGTGTCTTCATGCGCTCTCACTGTTAAAAAAAAAAAAAAAAAAACCAAAAAAACCAAAAAAACACCAAAGAACAACCAAAAAACCCCCCAAAAAACCAACCAACCAAAAAAAAAAACCACCTGTGGGCTGTCTGCAAGCTGTGCTGCTTTTTACTTCTTGTTCTTGTCCACTTAATACACTGCCAGGTTTTTACCATCGTGTCATTGAGCACCTTGTAGCTCATAAGAGCGAGGCTCCCCATGTTTCTTGTTTGTTTAAAGAGGAGACACATTTGATTTATAATGAAAGCCAAGAGATTTAAGGGGGTTTCAGGGTGAAGTTGTAGGCAGTGCGCGGCAACATAGCCAATGACGAGCTAACTGGACCTGTGCCTTGCTGTGGGTCTGTGCTGTGGTTTACTGATGCCCCTGCCGAGAAATGGGGGAACTCAAGTCTGGGATGCTTCAATTAAGCTGCTGTCATTGGTGTCTGAGCTTGGATGGCACAGAGATATATAAACTAGCTTTGTATTGCGCTTCATTCACCTGCCCATGAAGTCCTGCTCTGCTTTTTTTTTTTTATTTTTTTTATTGTAAGGTAGGTAAACCCTTAGTTTAGCCAGCAGGCAATGCTGTAGACTGATTTAATTCCTCATCCTTCTTAAGCAGCTAGGCAACTAACTGCAGTTTGAGCAGCACAGTGATACCTACCTGGCTGTTGGATTAGGTCTATGTAGTTTACCAAGGTCACAAGCGACAGAGAACAACAGAGCTCCGTTATCCTTTGTTTTAGTGCAAGGTCTTGCAGGCAGAAAAGCAAAATCTGCTTTTATTACTCCTAAGCATTAGTATTCACTTACATGTGAATGCCATCATCTGTCCCATCATCCTGTCTCTTCTGTGGCTGCTGGTAGATGCTGGCAGTCAGAAGTGAAGGACTCCTAAGTAGACTGTGCCCAGAGACAGACCTGCTCCCTTCAAACCTGTGTCTGATTCCCTTCAGAGTCTGCTTCTGCTTTTGAGCCCCGCAGCACCCTGCAAAAATGAATGCTTAATTCTTGTGCAGAGCTTTGCAGTTAGAACACTGCAGTCAATAGATGTCAGTGAAGAACAAACATTTCTGTTCCTTTCCAAGGCAGTGCTGCTTCCTTTTTTATGGGCAGAAAGCTTGCTAGGTGGCTGCAGAGCCGGAACGGGCATGTCTGGTGGTCATTTCCAAGATGGCTATTTCTCCACTTAGCATTGGCCGGTGGGACCAGTTTGGAAAGAGGTCAAAAGGAGGCATGGCAATGTAACTTCTGACTTCATGCTTTCCTGTTGCTGGGTTTTTCACTTGAGCAGCTGTCGGGTGCTCCTGCTTGCTCCCTGTTGGGGCCATGAGGTGCTGCCACTCTCTACTTGGCCAACAAGTGTCTTCCTCGGGGCCCGGGAAGGGCAATGTCTCACCGTGCACACCCGCCATCTTTCACTGTCCATTCCTACAGTTTGTCCTCTGCAGTATGCAGGACAGGTAAGCAGATTCGGGGAAGGGGGAGGACTGTCTCCTATCAAAGTTAATAAAGAAGTTGCTGTAGAATCATCTCCCCATGGTTGCTGGTCCCTTGAAAGAAGGTGGGTTGTGGTCACCTGTGAGGCTGGAACTGGTGAAAGTAGGATATGGCCATTCAGTCCTTTCCCCCTTTCTGAACACGGTCTTTCAGTGATCGCCTTTGCTCCCGCACTCAGCCCGTTCAGTCAGGCTTGATTCCTCCCGTCCCATCCCCACTGGGTCTTTGCAGCAGGAGCGCCCTTCGCTCTTGGTCTGTGACTGTCTTTCCTCTCTCATCAGCTGGTTGTGAAGTGACACCTGAGGAAATTCCTTCTGGTCCTCCATGTTTACCTTTCCAGGTGACTGATGGTTACAAGCAGACCCTTGTCTTGATCCCCTGAGCATCTCTGCTCTACTTAGACCCAGTGCAGAAACTCACCGGTTGATCTGCCCTGAATCTTCTCTATTTTCTTATGTCTTCTGGCCTCAAAGATTACCAGAACTGGCTCAGATCCCTTCCCCTGCCTGCTCTTCCCACCCTCACTTCACCAGACTCACTTGCCTCTTTACAAGATGTTCCTGAAGCTATTCCAAGAGGTTTTTTCTGGCCTCAAAGATTACCAGAACTGGCTCAGATCCCTTCCTCTGCCTGCTCTTCCCGCCCTCACTTCACCAGACTCACTTGCCTCTTCTACAAGATGTTCCTGAAGCTATTCCAAGAGGTTATTTTTTTTTTCACCAGTCGTTGTTTTCCTCCAAGAAACTGCTTTAGGCATCAAATTCATTATATCAGAACTAATGTGACTTAAAGTCAGGTTGCTAGGATGTTTACCTGAGCACCTTTTCTTCTCTGAAAGCTACTTTAGAAGATAGTTATGTGATGTTTTCAGGGAAAAAAAGTCCTTGAAGCAAGGCCTGGAATTCATGTGTTCCTCTCACAAGAGGATGCTCTTGCTCTCTCTTTTTTTTTTTTTTTTCCTGACCCAAAGGCCAGGTAAGCCTGGGTAGGAAGCAAAGCAGGCTGACTTCACAGGAGTGGGTAGAAGCCTCATGTCTCAGCTCTCATGGCATAAATGTTTAATGCTGTCCTCCGTAATTAAATCAATCTGGAGAAGAGCCCTTATTCAGGAGGGTGGAATATATTACCTGAAATAGGAAAGCAGTATTGTAACCATTTACACGCAATAGAGATTGCACAGGGCTTTGTTTCTTCTAAACCTAGTATTCCTGTGGTCTAGGTACATTTTGGAACAGTATTTTCACATCTTGTAGGGCTGAAATTTCTCTCTCTCCAAAAGGTGAAACCGTCATAGAAAAAAGAAAAACGGAGAGGGCAAGAGACATTTTTGAGACATTTTTACAACATTTTACTATGGAAATTTTGAAAATTTTTGAACATCTCCATGTCCTCCTAAAACGACTTGTGGAGGAGCCAGATTGGAAATTCTTTGAAAAACTCAGATGAATCCCTCTTGGTGGCAGGGATGCTACAGCTGTGGGAAGGGGAGGGGGAGTAGCAACACCCTGGGGAGAGCAAGAGAAAAGAGGATGAAAGAAATGGTAGGCGTTAGCAACTGCTGGGAGACCCTGGTTGCCAGCATCTACCATCATGTACCCCTGTCCTTTAGGAACAGTGCCCAGCCTAGCTTTCTGCACCTCTGACATAGGCCGGTTCTGCTAGGCTGGCTGCAGCCACGCCGGGCTGTGCCAGTGCCTCGGAGGGACCTGCCACCCGGTAGTTTCGCTGGCAGAAGCTGCTTGCTTTCTCAGGCTATTGCTCGCTGCCAGCCGGTTTCTGCGCACTGCCTCAGGTGTGGCTGCATTGCGCCAAGCTTGAGTAGAGCTGTATTTGGCGACTAAAAGTGCTGCACAAGTACAAGGCGTTACTGAGAGGAACTTTATTTTGAAAGTCCATTTAACTCTGCAATGCAGTGCTAGAGGTCAGACACCTGACCTTATATTTGAATGCTATCCCTTTGGTTCAGGACTGTATGCTTTAAGCCCCTCAACTGATCCCTGTTTCATGTCCACACTTGTCCCTTCGCTCGCAGTTTCATATTGTGAATATACGTATAAATGCTGCTTACAGCAGTCTTAAGATATAAACTCACTTGCAAACTTTGTTTGCCCAAGGACCCTTTGGCTTTTTTCATGCTTAAAGGCTGGAAAAAATAAGTCTTTAAGCACAATGTTCAAGCATCATCATTAGGTGATCTCTTGCCAGTTATTAGTAGTGGAAGAATGACACCTGAAAGGAGGGCAGCTGTGGTTCGAGGGATTTTAGAGTGATTTTAGTGTCAGAAGAGCAAAGCAACACAAACTTCTGGTTTCCAAATGGGTCGTTTGCATAAAATGGTGCTCAGGGCAGCATCTCCCTTAAATTCAGTTGAAATGGTAAATGGCAAGGGACTGCTATTGAACAGGATTGTCTCTCGCTGATCTCTTCAGCAGGTAACTTCTGTATCCTTTGTGCAGATGCAAAATCAGTAGGTATTGATGTCAGCTTGCGCAAGCAGGGTATGAAATGAAAGGGCTGTGTGGCAAGTGTGAAACCTGTGTCTAGGCAGGGCATTAGTGTTCACTGTAAATAAGGCCATACCTCAGCTTGTCAGAAACAACCCATGCCAAGGATGAGCTTGCAATAGAGATGTGAACCTTCAGAGCACAGAGGAGTCAGAGTAGTTGTGCTTGTCTGCATGAGGGTTTTTTTGATAAGCTTTTCTGATGTGTGGGGTTTTTTTTCTGCCTGCTGGTGCTTTGGAATTATATGTTTGGGGAGAACTAGTTTGGGGAGAAGAGTCCTTAAAGCCAGCCTGCAAAGTAAATTGAAGGTGAGGACAGAAAAACACAGCACAGAATAAATCAGAAGAAAAATCTTCACTGGGTTCCTAAAACAGTCCCTTGGATGTGAACACAGACACCTGATTCTTGGAAAATCTGTCTTATCAGGGCAGGGTAAATAAATAAGTCGTGTTCAGATTAAACTGTCTCTGGGTAGCTGTTTGTTTGCCACAGTGGAACTGTTGAGTTCTATTGCACAAGGACCATGAAGTAAAACGGTTCTCCTCGAAACACTGGAAACAAGAATTTTGCAGGAAGAAAGTCAAATGGGAAAAAAAACATGTTTATAGTTCCCCAACACATTGTACAGAAATTTACGTGGATTTATATCAGTTACATTTAAAACAAAAATACTATACAGTACAGTACCTAACCCAGAAATAAATTCCATCAAAGAACTACATATTATAAAAAAAAAAAAAAAAAAAGACATTTTATAAAACAAACTTCACTCCAGGTCTTCAAATGTACAGCTGCAGTTTTCAACTTCAATATCAATAACAAAGTCTGATAAGATAGACACTTTCCAAATCATGGTAGATCAGGGAGGGAGCGAGTCTGGGGTCAAATCTTTGGTCATTTTCTTATGATGTGTTTTTAGACTTTTTATATGTTCAGATTATTACATGTTTGTTTTGGAGGGATTTTCTTAATATCTTAGGTAAAATTCCTAAATCAGATTGAAGAAGTCCATTTGTATCCCTCTAGAGCAAAAAAGAAATAAATGATAAAGTAGATAGGGTTGTAGAAAAACGAGTCTGACACCTGACTTTCTAAATCCAAATACATCTGCCTGCTGAAAACTGAGTTCAGCTCTGGCATTGTGTCACAATTTTCCTGTCCTCAAAATCTCATGTTTACAATCCTTTCCATTGGGAGGGTTATAAACCGACTGGGAGTCCCCATTCACGATTTCCCACCAATTGCTCTAGCTGTGTGTGTTCATAACTGGGTGTTGTTCTTCACATGGAGTCAAAATTCATAGGTGAGGCTTTTTGCCATTTTGCTGAGTTTCATTTTCTCATTAAATATCTCCTCAAACCTTTGATTCTGTTTTGGAGTGAAGTGGTTCTTCCAGTCACCAACAGCACCTAGGAGAGCAGGAGCAGAAAAAGAACTGTGAGGCCAGCGATACATATATGCGCAGAAAATGGTTTAAAGGCAGCCCGGTTTTGTTAATATTGCAGTTGGCACAAATTATTAAAATATTATTAACAATAGTCTCTGCGGTAGGTCATGATCGTGAGTTAATTGTTTTTTGGTCTGGTGAGACAACTGGAAGCAGCTGGATCATCGTCCATAAAGGGTGTTAAACCCTCAGCCTCAGGCTTGCTTAGTGCCAACAACACTAAGTGGTACACAAAGAATGGCAGGTTTCCTAGATGGAACTAGAGCTCTTGGACATCTCAGCAGAGAGGCATCTTGCTGCACCTTAAATGTATGCAGCTAGAGGTCTCCGTCTGGTCTCTTCCACAGTCAGTAGAGGGAAATGGTTACTCCCTGGCTGAATCCCACCTCATCCTAGTCAACATCTAAAACTCATCAAATGAATGGTGCCCCAAAAGCAGCCATATGTCTCCATTGACTAAAGAAGGCTTCTAAAAAAGGAGCCCGGGGTGACCTGGTAGATCAATCCCACTCTCACACCCACTCCTAATCTCTTAATCTCTAGGGCTTTCTATGGATGAGGTGTCCCACAATTTAAGTGGGCAGTTAACTACTTCTGGGTGATCATGCACACTCATGTTCAGTCTAGTGTTTCTACTGTTACCCAGTTTGAGCAAACAGGAAAAGGAAATTGTTTTTTAAACTGACGTATTTTAATGAGACGATGCTTATTGTTTTCCCTCATGCATACCCTTTAAAGACCCTGCATCCCAAACCCGCTGAGTAAAACAGCATTCCAGACAGCAGTTTTTTATATGTATATATAAACACAGGTTTTTTATATGTATATATATATATATATATAAAATTTTTCTGTAAACTGTCTGAAACTGGCTAAAACCCTGGGATTTGCATAGGAACTACTTGGAAGTGAAAGTGCTGGCATTTTTCACATTTTTCAACATAGTTTTGTTAAAGTTCATTGACTTAGAAAAGCCTGTCTGAGCTTTTTGTTTGTTTGCTCTTTACTGACAGTTTGTATTTTGGCCTTTGCTTCAGCTCATTGGTAAAAATATTCTGAATTAGCAAAATGTACCATTTCCCTACTTATAAGTGAAAACAAGTGTTTCTTAATTGAAACAACTCTTAGTTTTAAACTGTCAATTATTGTTCAAAAATTAACTAAGTAAAAATAATCAAAATCCATCTGAACATGATGGTTTTGACTGACGATTTATCCAAATCCAAGCAAGCTTCTGAAACGTCAAGAAAACAGCTCCTGCAGATATTTTTAAGTCACATCTGAGCTAAGCACCATTGAAGATTTTACTGCGTATTCCAGCTTGGCCAAGGTCTGAAGGCTACCTATGAGGCCATCAGGTAACTGAGTCATCCATTCTTTCGTTGTTGTCATTGTCAGCGTATTCCTTTTTCAGGAACGGTTTGGTAAGATAAGAGGTGGTACGGAGGATAAAGGCTGCGAGCAGCCTCCTCGGCAGGGATGTGCCTTGCTCTTTCTCATTCTCGTAACTAAGTGACCTTTGCAGGTGATATCAGAGAGGACATGCAAAAGGCTGAGGTGGTCAACTTTTAGAGAAAAATAGGCAGATAAAGAGCAATGCTTCGTGAACCTTTCCTCTTAGCTGAGAAGCTCACTCAGAGCAATAGCGGTCAGACTGCTGTTCATGCTCCTCCATGCTTCTCTGGTATAAGCCTGCATTTGCAACCAGGGAACTTACAAAGAAAGTGATTTTTAAGATGGCTTCAAACTGAAGAATCCTGTCACTACCTCCTGGGGCTGACCAAAAGCGTCATTACGCTCTAGGAAAGTCCTGGACTTCAGCCCCTGGCTGGATTCCCACTCCTTCTGCTCTGCTAAGCCCAGCCCAAGGAACTTACCTTTTCGGAAAATCAGCCTCCTGTTGGATGTCAGTGAGCAAACGGTGTGACTGGAATCACAGTTTTCCTTTTCTGTGTCATTTTTCATCTCTGAGAATGAGGACTTCTTGCAGATGTCTTGGATATCATCATCACTGACATGTAAACCCAGGAACAGACTAATTTCCTTTACAATCTTAGGGAGATCCTGGCATACAAGAAAAAGAAAGCTTTTATATTTCTGAGCTTATTATCAGACTTTTAGTTGATAAGAAAATGATCCTTTTTATTACATACCAAGTTTATCACCCATTTATTTGCTTTCAAGCAAAGCTAAGTATCTCATTGGCCTGCGTAGATGACAGGTGCAGTGCCCTTGATTCCCCTCTTACCTATGGCTCACAGGAAGAAATAATTGCTGAGTATGTGATATCAAATCCAGTTACACTGCAATTTTACTCCCAGCTCAGGCAAAGCGTTCTCCTGTCTCTCAGAATTATTTCACTGGGAATAAAGAAATACTCAAAACTAAGCTCCTGTGTAAGTGGCGCCTCACTGGAGGTGCTGTATCTAGAGATCCAACAAGTGACTCAGGATCCAAAATGGCTTGTTTATATTCCTCGTAGTGGATTTTTTTTTCCAAAAAAATGAACAAAGAAAAAAAAGCATTTTCTATTCACCCAAAAATTAGTCCTCTGAAAGCTAAGGTATCTTGGTATTTGACTTTTTTTTAAGAATAGCAAAGCAGTTTCTGCATAATAATTTCCTTTCACCAAAACTTTTTTCCTACACTCTCCAGTCTCTAATTTTCTTGTTTATTGGGAGCACAAGTCCCACTGACCATAAGCAGTTCTGTTGTCTTTCTTACAACACTTTTTGAAAATTTCACCTGACATGTCAGGCATAGCAGGTTAATGTGTGGCCCTCCACAGATGTCCTTGGTTGGTCTTCCCATAGGACCAAGAATGAGGAACTTAAAATTCTTCCCGTAGCCTGGGGAAAATAGTGTAATGTGTCCCACTCCTACATCTATGAAATGCAGCTCTCGTGGGATTTGATACTTACATAACTTGTGCAGTCAGAATTAGTTCACTAATATAAAAAGTTCTATGCAAATATAAAATATGCCCGAAGACATACATTCACATTTTTCTTCTTTCCCCTTTTCCACTATGATTTGCTCTTTGATACTTTAATGATGTTAATTTACAAGTAATGCATTCTGAAATAGGAGCAGAGAGCATATTTACCTTCTTCATGTCTTCATAGAACAGAAATAGGATGTTTTTGTCATTTTCATGTTCTTCCCAACTTAGGAAATGATCAAACCAGGATCCACAGACAACTGAAAAGAAAATCCACGTAAAAGAGATTCATATAAACTTTATTCATAAATAACTCTGACTGCAACCTCACACATTTAGGGGAATGATCCCTTTCTTCTTAGCGTGTACCCTCTACTACTCTAAAACAGATTCAATTCTTTTTGTGAAGTGACTCAAACTTACAATCCAAAGAACTGTTGGAATCTGGGTTTGTATCAGAGATGCAGATACTATTCCGAGAGATAATTCTGCACTGGAAACAGGCTCCAAATCTAAGGAAAGGCCAGTAATGAAGGCAAATGTACAGGGCTAACAAGATCTGAGCATCTCAGCAAATATCTGCATGTCTGTGGTCACAGCTAGAAATACGATCACTTCACTAGGAAATGAAATAAGGAGCCTGTTAAATGGAGCATGCTATGGTTAGCTGTATTTTGTCCCAGCAGAGGAGAAATCTGTATTATTTTTAAAAGTCAAAGAAGAATTAGGTAAGCAAATTATTATGCAAATACATCATTCATCCAATGACATAGATAACTTCTGGTTTTATAGTTGACTCATAGTACTTGTTTTGTCTGCATGCGCCTTTTGCTGAACCATGGGAGGAGAGCCAAATTTCAGCTTTCTTTTAAAAACCAATATTCTGACCCTTCTGGTTGAAGGACAAGATAGACTGCATTGAAAGATGAGTCGAAAGACTCCTGCAGGGCGATTAGAAGAGGCTTGGACAGAGCAATCGCAGCTGGCATTCTCCAGAACTGTGACTTTGCTTTGTAACTGCTACCAGAAAAGTGTAATATTGTAATGGGCACCATTTAGGTTGCAGACCCTGAGACGTAATTAAGTATTTTGCTGAATGCTCTACTCTATAGCCTCCTCCTGCAAATAAAACACTAACTGCAAGGCGTGTGTGCTCCACGGTGTGCCGTTAAACCCTGCCCTCCTGGTCAGTAACACCAGAGACATGGCCAACGATAGCACAGAATAGCCCTGTTGGCTTCAGGGGTACAGCATACAGTCTCGGAGACTCCAGGGACAGCATCACAGTTGTCTCTGTGTGTCCTCACCCCTGTTCTGAACTGAGATTAACTCTGCAAGAGTACTACAGGATCTGAATCAAGCAGCACAGCCTTCGTATGTTTCTATTAGGAGCAAAAATGACAAACTCTCAGTATCAGCTCTTACATAAATTTCTATTGTAACCAACATAGTTATCTTTTTATGCCTTGCATAAGCACACAGAAGATAGAAGGTGGCTACTGCTCTAGAGAGAAATAGGAGATGCTTTTAAAATTTAACATAATCCTATTTTCTTTTTTTTGCTATTGTATGTTCAGTGTTGATACTAAACGAGCGAAGATCCTGCAAATCACTGAAGCACATGCCTTAGGGCTGCTCTGAACTAGGAACGCAAGATCAGAGCCAAAGCCCACACAAGGCAGTAGACAAACTGACTTCTGGATCTTTGGTGTAAGCCCACGATGACTGCAATGGCATTTGTCTTTCAAAGTTTTCGAGCTGATCTGTCATTGTTGTTGTTATCATCGCTTATGGCTGTATAAGAGGAACATATGTCCTCAAAGGAGCAATAAAACACTAAAAATGGGAGTGGATAACTGGAACACGGTCCTGTTGTCAGCTTCCATGCTACCGCTGTCACTCATAAAAATCTCACTCTTGTCCTTGGTCTTTGGACCTCGCTACTAAGACAACACATCAGGCAGAGCGTGTGCAGCAGGGCTTTAGGAAAGCATCAGGACTCCCTCTGAAGGGCCACCCAAGGCTGTCTTGAAGATGGGAGAAGACATTGTGCCTGAAAGCACAGCTCCCGGAGCCTCCTGGGGATGGCCTCTCCACATGCCCCATTGCCTGCACGTCAGCATGGCAGTGAGCCACGTGGAGCTGGCTGAGCACCCTCCAACAGAGCGCCCGCCCCACCGGCCTGCTCGCCGAGAACAGGAGCAGGCTGCCGTGAGCCCAGCTGCCCTTAAATCTGCCAGGGAGGAGCTGTATACACATACCTCCTCTATCAAAGTTTAAACATGAATTCATGGTGGGAAGCAGTTTGTTACTGCGGTTTGCAAGACAAGGATGGAAATGTTTTAACACAGGCAGATCTGCACAGAATCAACAAATTGCCAGGGGTTTGTGAGAAGAAATGAAATCAGTAACTTGTCTGTGAGAATATGGGTTTTAACAGCTATGACAAAGAACAGCAAAAACCTGCAAAGAGCAATTGTGCTGAAATAATGCAGCCGCTTATCAAAATGTCTCCTTGCAGGGCTGAAGATAGCATCCTATGATTTGCTCTTGTTTAGTTTGGCATTAGAATTTATCCTAAAAAAAACCCCACCAGCTAAAGCCATATGAATAAGGAGGGCACTAAAGAGTTTTCACATGGTTCACATTTCTTAACTCTTTCTGTGTGTAATAAGCTGATGTAAACTGCAAGGAGAAAACATAACATTTATCCTTACCATCTCCTTTTAAGAACAAGTCAAAGAAAGCAGTCCAGGTGTCAACAGTGGGAAGGTTTGGGTTATCTCTGTAGTAATGATACATGGAAACAGCGGTATCTTTTGGATTTCTGCTGATGTAGATCATCTGTAAATGAAGATGATATGGTTATTAATGATTATATTCTTCCTTTATTTTAGAGGAGCTCTGTGCAGAAATGTAGCATTTTCACAGGCAGTTTTCAGTCTCAGAACCCTTTAGGATTCCTCCATTGGTGACCATGCCATTAAGATAGAAATGTGTTTGTCCCTGCCTAGGCAGAAGCCAGCAGTGGTTAGCAAACAATTCCAGGTGGACAGAAGTGCGTTTCCTGCAGCTGGTAACGTTTATGCTTCACAAAAGAGGCTGTGTTAATTTTAACTCATGAGTCAGTATACTATCTCACAAACCTAACATATGAAAACATTTACTAATTAACATTCACAGGACAGCTGCAAAACATAAATTTTGGCCTCTCACTCAAATTAGCTTTGTCCAAAATGTCTGGATCTGAGTAATCCTGAAATTTTGGACTTCTAACCTAAAATCTGAGGCCCAGAGCTGATTTTTTAAAGACCTCCCACATTAGCACGGGAGGAAGCCAAAACTGTGATCTGAATCTGCCTCCCACATTTCAATTCTCCTCTGTTCGCCCTGGTCTTTGCCAGGCTTCCACAGGGTAGCTTCAATACTAGGTAGTGGCAGAGTACCTTCACCCCCAGAACAGCCTACGAGTACCCAAGATAACCAGTTTCTAAGCCAGTGATCCAGCCACTAGGAAATGGGGTGATGAGAATACCCCCTCTCCCTAATGATATATTTTTGACTGAAAGATGTTGATGTATTTTGTGTGGTGCCTGATATACGAAGCACCCCATGGGAGCTTTGGGGCCGGAGCAGAACCCAGTCCCTAGCCCAAGTCTCTGCTCACGCTGCCTTTGACTGGTGGTCAGCTGTGGTTGCAAAATTTACAGCAAACCACTTCTGGAAACTGTAAGGAATTAAAAAATTATTAAAGATAAATGAGACAAAACAGATTCCTAACAGACACTTAACATATCTTACTGCTTTTATATCTTTTTGCCTTACCTTGCATTTTTTATTCTTAAAATTTGGAGGTAACATGTTGTAGTTTAAGTGTGTTGGGATGATTCTCTTTGATGAGAGTTTATTCAGTTCCTCCAGATTGGATTTGTCTCCAAATTCAATGGGAGATGTTAGTGTAACTTGAGGATCGTAAAGCTTTGTTATAACTCCTGCAAGCCAGTGAGTGCCTAGAGATGAGTAATTTTAAGGGAAAAAAAAAAGAACAAAAGGAATATTTGTTACTTTGAAAATATGTGTAACATGCGTTTTGCATATGGAAACAGCTTGCTAGTGCACAAGTCATACTTCTAATCCCCCAGATTCAAGAAACTTTATATAACTGAATAATCCGCCTGGCTCCAAATGTATAAATACTGGAAAAATTTGGGCTGTAGCTGAAGTACAAAGTTACTCTGTGAGAAGTGTTAATATTGGTACCAAAACAACCTCATGAGACAAACTGCTCAGCTGAGAGGTGTTTATATTATTTTTATCATTAGTTTTAGAATAACCTGGAGTTCTTTTTTCCATATAGTAACTTGAGTCTTTATATTTGAGTAGTAATGACTGAGCTGCTGCTTTGGTGTGTGCTTCTGTGGGCGAGTGAAGCAAGGGGAGAGGCAATAAGAAATGAATAAATCTACAGCCAAGAGCCATACAAATAATTTAATCCAACTCTTGACTTGTTCATAACTAAAAGTAGATAGTCCTCAGGAAAATCTTTCAAGTACAGGTTTTGCTTACAAGAAATAAATGTTTATTTGCTTTCCAATATAAAAACACCTGAGATTATTTTCAATTAAAAAAATCAAGATTTAGATAAATGACACATATTTTTTTGTAATTTGAACACTTACTGACAGAACAATGTATTCATATACTGAGACATCCTTCCCTGTTTCTTGTACACAGACATTTCCCAAGTAGTTTAAGCAGAGAACATGAAACAAACAATTGAGGCATCTCACAATTAACATCTGAAAGTAGAACTTACCAGATTTGGGATAGGAAACCAAAAGGACATCATCTTCTCTAGCATCAAAAGTATCCAAGGATTTTAAAAGTTCCAGAGAAGACCTGGTGGTAAAGGGAATCCCCTTAAACATGTGAATGAGTTCTGCCTCACTGAGGTTGGACATGTTTGCTTAAGTCTTGGGTTCCTGCAAATCAGATAACAGTGAAATGACAAGAGGATTTAAGAGTCACTTCTCAGTCAGATGGTTTGAAGTAGCAAATTGAGACCAAGCAACACAAACTTCATGCTTATATACTTTGCAATGCACGCCATGGAGTCCTATCAGATATTGATTTTTCCAAGTAGTTGATAAAGGTAATGGAAATATTAGAGGCAACTTGATAAATTACCGAAATGCAGAGTCATGAAGAATGCATGTCATTTGTCATTTATTAGCTCTCCAGATAAAGTTGAGGGTTGGACTAGATGATCTCTAGGGGCCCCTTCCAACCCAAAACATTCTATGATTCTGTGATTCTAGAAGTAATGAGGTGATAGTCAAAATGTATTAATTGTGGAAAATTACAATAATGACCAAGGCAACAATACATTGCCTTAAAATATGCTTAACATAATGATTCTATAAGTTATACTTTGTTGGAAGCTGTTTTAACTTCCAAGGAAAAGGCTACATCTTAAAATACTTTTTACAAACCCAATGTCTTATTTCATGTGAATTAAATATTTTTGGTTTTGTTTTACCAACAAAAAGTCTGTTTACAACAGCCTGAATTTTCAAAAGTGCAGATTGATTCCAAAAGTTTGAATTTTGTGTTGTTAAGGAACTAGTTTTTTGAACATTTTAGGAGTTCAGCCTGAGGCATCTTAAAAACAGAGGCACTTAGAGACACAGTAATTTTTTAAGCTGTCATATGTCTCCATAAGAGGAGTACAGACAACAAAAATCAAACATGTAAAATATTTTTTAGCATTGGCTTGAATCCTGCATATTTCATGACTACAATTGGCTGAAGATTTTTAAATCTTTCCACAGAATATGTGGAGTCATCAAAATTAAAGTTGCTTTCAGGAAAGAGGCAGTTCTTAATTAATTACATGTTTTGAAATGTATTTTTTGAAAAATTTTGAGTCTGTAGAAATCATCATTAATGTTTTTCAAATTGAAAGCTCCACTTTTGTTTAAAGTGACCTTAAGAAATGTGAAAGCATGAGAGTAAAATAAATAGCTCAGGTTTGAATCAAAACATTTTGGAGTGCTTAATACTTTCCATTTTCCTTTCAATGGGCACAAATTCATTTACTCATTTCTACATTACTTTCCTCAAACATACAGTGGCTTCACTATTCCTATTGAAAACCTCCTACAATATATTCAGCTGAGGCCCTTCAATGTCTTCAAATCGAGAACCTGCATGCAAATCTTGTTTTAAAATAAAGCAGTCCTTCAGGAATTTCCCAAGTTTACCAAGGTCCCCATTCTTGCTTATGATAACTAAGGTTTGGTCATGGGAGCTGACTACCGAATGTACCTCACATGACCTGTGGTAAGAAGTTAATGATTAGAGGTGCCCCTCCAAGAAACACCTGAGCAGTCAAGATTACCCACAAGGAGTAACTTACCAGCTTCTGTACTTGCTTCTTTCTAATTCAATCTCCAGAAAAAACAGCATAATAAGATTGATCCCCTCCCTTTCTTTTCTTTGCAGTATTGCCAGCCTACAAGTCAAAGAGAAGTCAGCAAGCCTAGATCTTCTCACATGAGTTGCTTATAAGGCTGCCCTTAAACAGCTACTGCCTGCAAAATGTGCCCTGTGCCATCCATAAACTCCAAATTCCAGTTACGCAGGGCCAGGTTGGAATCAAAATCACAGCAAATATGCTTTGGAGGCATGTTCCCCGTCACTAGGGATGAGAGGAGACGGGGCAGTCTTTCTAGGCAGTGATCAAGTGAGTCAGTGAGGATACAAGAAACACATGGATACTGATGCCCAGGTAGGTTTTGGGGGATCTCCCAGTGGCGAGGAGTTCAACTTTTTTCTCTTGCTCACAGTCTAAGACCTAAGCCGTCACTTCATACCCGATGGTCTAAATCCCTAAAAATCTATCCTCTGTCAACAGATTTCACTTCATTTTCTTCAGGTATACAAAGTATGTTTGGAGGCATCATGACTCCTGTTCCTGTGTTATTCTGAACATCTGTATTAGTCTGGATACAGAGATTTCTGAGGTTTATTTTTCAGTCATCATTCCAGCCATATGCATTTAGCATAAGCTAATAAAAGTCTATTACCTTGACCTTGCAAAAATAAGCTTGTTTTAAAATGCATTGCATCCTTACTATGCATTTTCCCTTTCATTTCCTCCTGCACTCCTATTATGTTTCGAGTCAGCGCATTTGCCTAATTGAATCACTTGGACCTTAATTAATCATTCACAAATGAAATGGCCAAGGTGTAAAACAGAAGCAATACAGTAGCAAAGCAAATTCCAAGTCTCTTAACTCATCTCAATTGCTTTTTATACTCGCTTCTCTTTTTGGCATGCATAATGTCACTCCAGGGGAATCAAACTGAAATTGGCCCTCCTCAAATGCTGCCTGTACTTGGAAAACAGGGCCCACCCCTGCAAGGGTATGGTATTCTGAATTTCAATGACTTAAGGAAAAAGAGACTATTCAGCACCTTGGAGGAAAAAAAACCCCTTCTTATTAAGTTAGAAAAACTACGCTAACTACATTAGCATAAAAAGTACATTATTATAGCTACGTTATACAAAAAGAACACGGGTTAAAAGAATGCCATGCCAAATCCTCCATCCAACTTCATTTTTTTCCTTTATCAGTGTTACAACACAGAACATAGACTGCAGCTGATGCATTTTGAACCGGATGAACACAGACATGGCAAGCTAATACCGAAGGATTCCTGCATCTATTGCCTAGATCTCTGCCACCGGCTCTGAGGAGCTTCTCCAAGCAGCAGGTTGTCCTTGTCCTGGTCTCCAGCCCTGCATTGGTGCACATGGAGTGCACATTTTACCAGCAGGTTTCACAGGTAGTTGCTATCAGGAAAGCAATGTTAAATTTGGAGTTGGACGTCTCTCTCTGGGTTGAGGAAAATGCATCTTGGTAGCTGGACACTGCACTCCTGGGCTGCTTCAGTCCAGCTCCTTCTGCCTCTGTATCCAAGTTACCTTCTCCCATCTTTACCCTTGTCTGGGTGAGTCACTTCTTTCTGTTGCTTTAAATGACTGGAAAATGTGACAGCTTCGTACCTGCCCTGCTTCCTCCACTTCAGGCTCACCATTCTCTTCTCTCTTCAACTGAAGATTTCTCAGGTGAAGCCAATCACAAAACCATTCCACTCCAAACACCTCTCAGGCAACATGTACTGAAATAAAAAGTGAAATTGTGGAGAATAGGCAGACGAAGCCATATGTGTTGGTTACATGAGTCAGAATTGGGATGTCCATCCACAGGGATCTGAATGTTTTTAGCTAGCACTGTCAAGCATCGTGTTTCTCATTTTTTGAAATTCCCTAAAGCTGTGAAATATTTCAATCTTGTCATATTGACTGATGAATGGAGCGCTAAAACTGACACTGCCGGTCATAAGGTTTTGTTGCTCTAATTCTCCACCAGATGCATCAGTCACCTGAAATTAGTAGAAGTTATGTCCGTAAAGATTGTCCCTGTGCATCTACGTACAATTTGTACACAGGCTCTGCATCAGTGATGAAGGAGTGAAATCTTCCAAGACTGTTTCAGTGCACAGTATCAAAGACAGCTGCTGTTACAAAGTGTGCAAGACTGATCTCCAGTACAGCATTTCAGCCAGGAAATCCACTGTTTTAGCCTGGAGAAAAGGAGACTGAGGGGAGACCTTATGTCCCTCTACAACTGCCTGAAAGGAAGGTGTAGTGAGGTGGGCATCAGTCTCTTCTCCCAAGTAACAAATGATAGGACAAGGGAAAATGGCCTCAAGTTGCACCAGGGAAGGTTTAGATGGGATACTAGGAAAAATTTCATCACTGAAATAGTTACCAGGCACTGTAATGGGCTACCCAGGGATGTGGTCAAGTCCCCATCCGTGGAGGTATTTAAAAGACGGGTGGATGAGGTGCTTAAGTACATGGTTTAGTAGTGGACAGATACAGTTGGACTCGTTGATCTTAAAGGCCTTTTCCAACCAAATGATTCTCTGATTCTATGATTCTGTGTTACAGTTAAGCTGCATAGTCCCTTCCACAGCTCAACTTCTCTCCATAATGATCCTCAGAGTCATTTCTGTAGGGATCACTCCATCCAACCTTTGCTTTCCCATATTGCAGAATGACATCCCAACTTATTTTAATGTTACAGCTGAAGTGTCTCTTTTAAGTTTATGATCAATGACTATTTAATACGGATGGCCTGCAAAATGTTGAATACAGCATGAGTGCTTAGACTGATTGGGAAACTAGGGCACCTCAGTGCCTAGATGCTGACAGTTTAGGAACCTAACCCCGGGCTTCTACATGGTTCTAAAAAACCCTTAGTTGCAGGTTGGATGTAGGGCTGTCCACAACACATCAAGACTCAGCTGTGGTGTAGTGACTGTCCATCAGTGCACTCTGAGCTAGTCCCAGATGTCAGGTAGTGTGACTTAGCCAAAACTGCTTCACTGAGATGGGCGTTACATTGCTTTATGCTTCCAACAGCAGCCTCTCTACCTGGTAGGCTTCCTCTCAGTGCCTGGACTCTTGCAGAGAAGCCTCCTTTCATTGTCCCGTACTTCAACACTAATCAAGTAATATAATTTAACAACCCTGATTTCAGAAGCCTCTGATTTCATAGGCACTGCTATCTGTAGCAGCTATGCCCACGTTTAGGTGTACTGTGAAGGAAGTCAACCACATGTGCAGAGTCATGTTGCGTTTATGGCATGTCAGATTATAAACTTCCTTGATCTTCTCTTATGCCTCTCACAACAAATCATCCTCTGAGGATATTTTCTGCCAGATCCACAACTGACACAGGTAATCATAAGAATCCCATTGCTGCCAGCAGAGCTGGGCCCTTCGGAGAGCTGGCAGGCCAATCCCACAGCTGTGAGGTTACCACTGCGGCCCCAGCTCCTGCCCTGCAATGACACATGATGGTACCTTCAAGGTGTGAACACATGTGTAATGAAGATGTTGTTTGAGGGGGGTGGGAAGGTGGGAAAAAAAACCCCACAAATGAGGATTTGAACCTCCATTGGATTAAAAAAGGTGATGTTGTGTACATGCAGGAGGGCTCAGCCAGGTGAGATGTCTCACTGGCAAGTGCTTGTCTGTCAGGGTGGGATTACCTGGAGACATTCCTGGGTGAGAGGAGAGGCCTTGGAGGCCTGGTTTGTCTTCTGCTTATCTTTATTGTCATATCTAATGTGGAGGCTTACTGGGAGAGGCTTAAATGACAGAAACTAATGAGTAACCCTGTTACTGCTAGTGATTTCAAATGGTTCCGCCTTGTTTTGATTTGTTAGCATAACTACTTAGAAATCGTCTGATATTTTGAAGCAGAGATACAATAGTAGTTTCTAGTATTCTATAGGGAGCCAGATAAATTCCAGCAAAAAAGCCTTTTGACACATATGTCCTTCAGAGCTCTACATGCTGCGGAGCACACAGAAAAATCAGAGTGAGCAAGTCTGATGGCAAATGCTATCCTATCAGTTCACATACTGCCTTTAAATCCAGCAGCTGGGGAAAACAGCAGTCCAGCTCACCGCAGCCTACCCTGGGAAGGCTTGTGGGCCACAACCAGTGGAAGTGCGCAAAGGGGAAGAGGAGCCCTTGTTGCCATACGCACAGTCAGACAGTGCCCAGCATGCAGGCTGTTGCACGCTGTGCCAGCTGTCTGGTGAGTCCAGCCCAAAGGAGCGGGGCGATCCTGAGGTAAGAGACCATGCGGTTTGCATTTGAGGGAAATGACTGGAAACCTTGGGCTCATGCAAATGCCGGTGGGGAGCCAACCTTGGCCACGAGGGACCAAAGGCCTCCAGGTCCCCGAGCTGCACACAGAGCTTGCAGAGAGCCTCATGCAGGACAGCTGACAGCCCTGTTGCACCATGTCTCATTTGCCCGTGTCCTCATGACAGCTGAGGGCCAGCTAAGGTGCTGCAGTGTAAGTCTGATGGCCAGGAGCATGCACCTCCAGTTTTGCTATTCCTCCAGCCAGCCCACAATGACAACTCTGTAAGCACCTCTTTCCTCCCAGGGCACCTCTTTTCTCCCAGGAAGAAGTAAAGTAGCGATCGACCAGTGCCAGCCCCGGCGTTACCTCTCCTTGACGCAAGGAGGCTGACCTGGGGGCTCTTGGTCTGCACGCTATCAGTTAGGCAGTGCCATTCAGGACTTCGACATGGACACCTGATAGCGGCTCATCTGCAGGACCCGTGTCAGCAGTATAGACCTCATGTTGCATCATGGCTCCTATCTGCAGTGGAAAGGTCAGAAGAAACACCTTGCTCTTCAGGGGCACCTCCACAGTAGCAGAGAGGAATCTGTGATAAACACAGATGTGGCGTATCAGGTTATCAAGGACCTGTTATCTTTTGACATGGTGGAGGGGTGGGGTTGTTTCCTCATGCCCAAGAGAGGTTTGGTCAGTAGCACCCACCACCCTGAGTTACAAAACACACTCTTCAATCCCATCCACACCTTCAGACTCCTCCCCATAGCAGTGAGCTGAGCCCCACAGCCCCCCAGCAGGATGGCCCCTCCATTTCCACCTTCCTATGCAGCAGAGCTGCACTACCTTGGTCCTGGCTTATTTTAAGGTCCCTTAAAGTCCATCAGTCACAAGTTATTAGACATGAGCTCTAAAATGCTACAGGAAAATCAGAAGGTGGTAGAGGAAACACAGAACCATGAAGAAAGTTAACTCCTTCCCAGCCAGAGCTAGGACTGCCCCGTAGTCCCCAGAACTATTAATCACTCCTGGACAGACAAATTAATTCCAAAGTCGAAGCAGAAGTTACTTGGCTGCTATTTAGAACAGATTTCTGTCATTTGTGATAGGAACAGGAATCGAAATGCAGGCCAGACCCAGACAGGATAAGTGAAACACGTGTTTAATGCTGATTCTCTGCTTTTGTGTCCTGCAGTGGGTGTGTAATATTCTGCAAACTTTTGTATTTATTCTCTGTTCCTATGAGGGTTTTTTTATGTGTTCATGTTCATGTTTATTCAGTTTAAGCATAGGTGTTTTATACAGGAAAGATTTTTCACTTTTTTTCTGTAAGTCGAGAATTCCTATGGCATGCTTGTCCTCTCTGGCAAAGTCAGGACGTGGTTCAGAACAAGGGAGTCATTCTCTGACAGGTAGTGTTTTAGTCTTGTTAGATGGAGGGAAAAAAATCCACCTTTTTGTGGTTGTAAAGGAAGCTTTCAAAACAGATGTTTTACAGCTGCCCAGACCTTTTCCTGACATGCAGCACAACTCATAACACTTTTCTCCCATCATGTGAGATATCATTTTGGTTTACAGACTTAAGGGTACAAATAGCTCCATAGATCCTGTAGTCTAACCACAAATCTAACACACCGTACAGTTTCATCCAGTTGTACCTGGTCAGATCTCAACAGCCTGTTGCACACAGGTGTTTTTTCCATCTAGCTGCATTTGAAGTCTTCATTCAAAACAACAGAGAAGTCATTTCAGCCATTCCTTTTCAGGTAGATAATCACTGTTGCTGTTATAGAATCATAGAATGCTCTGGTTTAGAAGGGACTTTAAAAATCATCTAGTCCAACCCCCCTGCAGTGAGCAGGGACACCGCTAACCAGATCAGGTTGCTCAGAGCCCCGTCCAACCTGGCCTTGAATGTTTCCAGGGATGGGGCCTCCACTGCCTCTCTGGGCAACCTGTTCCAGTGTTTCACCACCCTCATTGTTAAGAATTTCTTCCTTATATCTAGTCTAAACCTACCTTGTTTTAGTTTAAAACCATTAACCCCTGTCCTGTCACAACTAGCCTTGCTAAGAAGATTGTCCCCCTGTTTCCTATAGGCTCCCTTTAAGTACTGCTAACTTAGCAAAGGAATTTTTTCCAAATGCAGATAACCACGAATCACCCTAAATTGTATTTTGTCTACCACCTTTCTGGGAGGTGCTGAATTACAAATGGCTTAAAAAGATTTGTCTTACCTGGATTTTCCATGCACACCATCACCCCAAGAGCAACTATTAACAACCAATACCTGCAGCATACAGTGCAGAAGACTGAATGGGTTCCAGTCTCTTTGGGTTTTTATTTCTATTGTAACACTTGCACAAAGCAGGGACAAAGCAGAGGAATATCTGCGGATGTGGGCAGCAGAATGCTATGGGGAGTGGGCTGCCAGTTGCCCGGGTCCAGGGGCTAAATCCTTTTTGCACTCAGATATCCCAGATGTGATCAGGATCCCTCTGGGCTAACCCAGTGCACAAACCGGGGCTTGCAGCAGTCTGCCTGTGCTCCCGAGCACTCACTGTCTATGCTAGGACTGCACCAAAGTTCTTAAAACTGGAAAGTAAGCTGATTTTAGGCCAGTCTAGTTCCTCTCTGAGTTGACATGATCATGGCTGTAACCTGCAGGTTTAACAGCCCTTGTTCTCTAGAAGATGTTCAAAATTGGTAGGGATATTGGCTGAATCAAATCAATTAACCACTTTTGTTGAGTTATTAGATTCTGCTTCAATTTATTAATCTATATTTATAGAATAAATACATACATGTAAACACCAATTGCAGTGGCTGTTTTGTGCATGCAAGCTGCTGCAAATTTTTCCCTCAAAATGGAAGAGAAAACATTTATATTTCTGCTTCTTATCTGCTTACAGATCTCCTTACCTTCATGTTGCAGGTCTATGCACAGCCCGTCATTATGATTCACTCAGATCTGCTCTGCCTGTCACCAGGACAATCCAGACAAGCTCTCAAAGGTGTTGTGCTCAGGCCGGGCCAGTTGCATTGCTGAAGATACAAGGCTTGCAAAGAGAGCTGTTTTCTATCTGACTGATTTGTAATGCTGGTGGCATGAACATAGGTGTGTGCAAAACATACACAGATGAGCTACTCTTGAATGCACTGCTGAAGACAATCCTGGATATGGTCCCTACTCAGATACTAATATGGGTCAGCAAT
>NW_009258671.1:4579958-4580427 GCF_000687185.1 Egretta garzetta | reverse complement strand
GTAGCCAGCAGGTTAAGAAAAGTGATTATTCCTCTCTGTGGAGCATTCCTGAGGTCACACCAGAGTACTGTGTCCAGTTTTGGATCCCCTGATACAAGAGAGGTATTGACAAACTGGGGTAAGTCCAGCAGAGGGCCACCAAGCTGGACAGGGCTGGAGAACATGATGTACAAGGAGAAGCTGAGAGACCTGGGTCTGCTCAGCCTGGAGAAGGTCAAGGAGAGTCCTTAATGCTGTCTAGACCTACCTAGTGCGTGCTTGTAGAGAAGGTGGAGCCAAACTCTTCTCAAGAAATGCCCAGCAACAGGATGTGTGGCAACAAGCACAAGTTTCAACAAGGGAAATTCCAGTTAGATATTAGGAAAAATTTTCACCATGGCAGTGATCAAACATTGGAATATGTTGCCCAGTGAGATTGTGAAATCTCCATCCTTGAAATGATTCGACACTAGAGTGGACAAGGCCCTGA
>NW_009258671.1:4519688-4579947 GCF_000687185.1 Egretta garzetta | reverse complement strand
TGAATTTCCTTCCTACCTGGATTGCTCTGTGGTTCTGTATTTCAGAATTGAACATTCAGGCCACTGTTGAAACACAGTCCGCATTTGCACAAACTTGAAGCAGATGTTTTCATCTGATGAATGTTGTCTTGATATATACAGTGTTCTGTGGATAGCACGAGAATGTAAATGTAAAACTTCAGTAAAATAAATGGAATTAAGATATTGATGGGATAACTGCCAGTGCAAGACCATGTCTTTCTGAGTCAGATCTTAAATGTGAAATTTCCACCTAAATAAGCAATAAAAGAACAGCCACCTCAAATCCAACTGGTGTTCTACCTAGGTCAGTTTTTGTCTTCACTAGCAACTACTTTTTTTTCTGCAATTTACAAGAGGACCAGAAAATCCCCAAAGTTAACTGATGCAGAGTGGAGGTGTCTTCCTCATCACTACTAATGAATAATCATTTTCTGTCCTAAAAATGTTGGGTAAGGCCTCCAAGATCTTTGTAACTTTTAGAATATACTTGAGGAATCATGTATTACATGTAATCACATCACAAAAACCACAGTGTAACCTGGCTGAAATAGTCATCCTTGTCTTACATGATTAAAAAATCAGAATCCCATCCACACTAACTAGGCTGAGAACCTTTAAAGACTGCTGGGCCAACACCCACATCAATTTTCAAATTTGTGGATCCACGTTAAGACCTCCTAAATGTCATCCAAGTCCTTAGGCGTAATATTTCACACTGGCTGGCTCTCTGTTTTCAAAGTTACCTTGGCATAAGATATCTGTGATTAAGGTGCAATGTGGAGCAATCTATTAGTTCATTCTTTTTTTTATCCTACTTGTTGACTCACTAGGTTCCACACTGCATCAGGGCTAGCCAGCTTCAGTAACTTCTATTCACAACAGCAGCATCTTTGTTAACTGACTGAGTGCATAATTTCTCCAGATGCACTTTAATCAGCAAACTTTTTCAAAATCCTCTCATGCTGTCAGCTTAGTAATAGCTTCATGAGCTATTCTATTTTTCTCTGAAGAAAAGCAAGTGCTTCTGAAGACCGACAGGTTAAATGCAAAATCGAGCAAATTAGTGCCAGCATTACCGATCTAGAATTCCAGCTGTTTTTCACAAAATTGCCCTCAATTTCCTGCATTTTCAGATCATTATTTTTTATACTTGTACCATCCTGTTATTATTATACAAAAAGAAGAAAAAGTAGCTGGCTGGAGGATAAAAAGGAAAGTTAACGGAAGAGAAAGAACATGGGGTTTATTCCTGCACATTGGATTGCAGTCAAACTCCTACAATGATCCTTAAAATAAATTACAGATAGCAAATATAAATATCAAGATACAGACTCATATTTCTTCAAGGTGTCAAGCATATCCAGCATTTTCCCTCAAATTCACATAATTAAAAAATATTTCTTCTTTCCTCGCATGAATGTTTCTTCCTTTCTCTAGGCTCAGCACTGTGTTGCACATTCAGAAAATAGGAAATAAAATTGAGTTTAGTGGGAGCAGTATGTTTGTGCATGGATGGCAGAATCCGGATTTTTCATTAGTAGGTCTGACTGATGGGAAAAGAATTGGGGGTGGGGGCATAGAAATAAAAATATTAAATGTTACCGGCTGCAAGAATGTCACTTTGCAACAGGTCTTGATTGCTGAATATACAGTGAAATAGGTTATGTGCATGGCTTCTTTAAATGTGTATACAGTCACACACATGTATGGAAGATAGGACTTTAGAATGTGGCAATGCATATATGAATATATGAAATGAATATATGTAAATGTAATCCGGATTTTCTTTTATTCCTAAAATCAGATAGATATTTAGATGAATATTTATGATTTGTGCAAACATCTTACACAGTTCTTTGGTCTAGTTCTTTTCCTTAAGCTTGTAAAATGATTTATCCTGCTGACAGTGAAAGATTTAGCATCAGAGGTCTGCCCCCATTGTCAGGCAGCACAATAAGCAGTGACGACATCACTCTCATTTGATGAAGATATATTAAAATCTTCGAGCTATTTTTCAATTACTTTTGCTGCTCTTTTGATGAAATGTGAAAGAGAAGTGCAGCAGAAAAACAATGCAGCCAGCCAATATCATGCACCTTAACGCAGAACTAGTGCTTATTAATTTTTGAGACGTAAGTCTGGAGGTCTACTTTTAGTGCTGGGCATTGTGCCACCGGATAGTTTTAAATGAGTGGATAACATTTTGATTGATTTGAATTAATTTCTAAATAACCACTAAATTAGATTTGTGGTATTTATTTATTTGCTTAGTGAGCAGAGGCCGGTTCTACCATTAAGGCGTATGTCTACTGACTAGCAGCAAACAGTGTAATAGATATTCCTTCTTTTATAAACGTATGAATTAAGGTGTGGCAAACGTTAGGGCTTGAATGCAGTTCCTAATCTCTCAGTTTTGAGCTCTGGAATGTGAAGATCCTGGGTTTAGATAATAATATAAATACCAAATAATATAGATACCAAATCTAGTCAGTCTAAAATTCATAAATATGTTTTTGTCTTCTGAAGTTGAGCAAATGAAATTCTCCCTCTGGTCTGAAGGTGCCCTTTCAGCTGGCTGACAAGATTCATTCTGACTACCTGGTGCTGGTAGCTCTCTTATAGTACGTTGATAGACTTCAGTTTCGCATCTCAGTCTCAGAGCTAACTGGGGGAAAATGGCATTTTTATCTTGTTCTGTAGTCATTTCCCCTCAACATGCACTCCTCCTCCTCCTCCCTCCCCTTCCAGCACTTCTCGCACCACTCCCTCGCCATTGTGTGCTATTGAGCTATTAGTACTAGTAGTAAAGACATAAAAAAAAAAGCTGATCTCTGCTGACTGACAGTTCTTGCTGCTGTGTAGGCACATCACAGCCTGCACTTTATGAGAGGACGTCAAATCAGGCCCTTAATAGCTGCTACATCTCTCCTTCTGCTGACTCTCTCTCTCTCCCTTCACGCAACACCTCTGAAAGCTAAAAGACTCTGTGTATTCTTTCTCATGAGAAGGAGGTAATGAGAGGAGCAAGACTGCTGTGGTTTTACCCCAGCCAGCAGCTAAGCCCCACGCAGCCACTCGTTCACTCCTCCCCAGTGGGGTGGGGCAAAGAATCAAGATGAATAAAAGTGAGAAAACTCATGGATTGAGGTAAAGACAGATTACTAAGTAAAGCAAAAGCCATGCACGCAAGCAAAGCAAAACAAGGAATTCATTTACTACTGCCCATCAGCAGGCAGGTGCTCAGCCATCCCTAGGAAAGCAGGGCTCCATCACACGTAATGGTGACTTGGGAAGATAAATGCCATCGTTCTGAACATCCCCCCCTTCTTTCTCCTTCCCCCAGCTTTATATGCTGAGCATGACATCATATGGTGTGGAATATCCCTTTGGCCAGTTGGGGTCAGCTGTCCTGGCCATGCCCCCTCCCAGCTTCTTGTGCACCCCCAGCCCACTCGCTGGTGGGGTGGTGTGAGGAGCAGAAAAGACCTTGACTCTGTGTAAGTGCTGCTCAGCAGTAACAAAAACATCAGTGTGTTATCAACACTGTTTTCAGTCCATACCAGCTACTATAAAGAAAATTAACACTACCATTACATTCTCCACCCCTTATTCCATACCATTTACATTATGCTCAGGTCCCACACTATCTAACACATCCTTATCAGCCCGCCTACACTCCCCCACCCCATCCTTTGATACAATACACAGGTATCATTCCCTTAGTCCATGGACCACCTCTGTGAAATGTCTGTAAAACATCCATAAATGTCAACAAATGTCCACTCAGTTCATTTAGTCCACAACTTTGGGCTCCATCTGTTATGGTGGTCACTCAGGACAAGCGAGGTGCTGTGTTGTGTGGAGTTACTGGGCACCAAAGCCAGCTCACGTCAGGTCACTGCTGCACTTGCACTGCTTCTTGTAAGGCTTGTCCTCCATTGGTTCAGGTGGTTCCTGCTATAGTAATTCCTATAACATTGTATTGGGTTTGCATGGCAAGGTTTTGGTAGCAGGGGGGCTTCTGTGAGAAGCTGCTAGAAGCTTCCCCTGTGTCTGATAGAGCCAATGACAGCCAGCTCCAAGGTGGACCCACCATTGGCCAAGGCCAAGCCCACCAGCAGCAGTGGTAATGCCTTAAGAAAAGGAAAAAAAAAATCCTGGGCATTTCGCAGCCAAAGAGAGGAGTGAGAATATGTGCGAAGAACAACCCTGCAAGCACCAAGGTCAGTGCAGAAGGAGGGGCAGGAGGTGCTCCAGGCGCCGGAGCAGAGATCCCCCCGCAGCCCAGGGTGCAGCCCATGGCAGGGCAGGCTGTGCCCCTGCAGCCCAGGGAGGTTCACAGTGGAGCAGATCCTCACCTGTAGCCCGGGGAGGACCCCACACAGGAGCAGGTGGATGTGCCCAAAGGAGGCTGTGACCCCATGGGAAGCCCGCGCTGGAGCAGGCTCCTGGCAGGGCCTGTGACCCCTTGGGGCCAGGCTGGAGCAGGTTTGCTGGCCGGGCTGGTGACCCCGGGGGGGACCCACGCGGGAGCAGTTTGTGAAGAACTGCAGCCCGTGGGAAGGACTCACATCAGAGAAGTCCATGGCAGACTGTCTGCCATGGGAGAGACACCACACTGGAGCAGGGGCAGAGGGGGAGGGGGCCTGGAGTCCTCTCCCTGAGGAGGAAGGAGAGGCAGCGACAATGTGTGATGAACTGACCCCAACCCCCATTCCCCGTCCACCTATGCAGCTCGGGGTGAGAACGCAGAGAAAATCAGGAATGAAGTTGAGTTTGGGAAGAAGGGAGGGGTGGGGGGAAGGTGTTTTAAGATCCAGGGGATTTTTTTCTCATTATCCTACTCTGATTTGATTGGTAGTGAATTAAACTGATTTCCGCAGGTCGAGTCTGTTTTGCCCATGACAGTAATTGGTGAGTGATCTCTCCCTGTCCTTATCTCGACCCACGAGCTTTTCATTATATCTTCTCTCCCCCATCCAGCTGGAGTGGGGGAGAGATAGAGAGGCTTTGGTGGGCATCCTGGCATCCAGCTAGGGCCAACCCACCACAAACATGCAACTCAAATAGTGGGTTACAACAATTTAAATGTATTTCCATTACAGTCTCCACCCCTGGCCCCTTTGGACCAGACAATCAGGTTTAGCACTGCAATGAATCCTCCCTTTGCCTCTGCTCCGGCTTGGACTTATCCACAGACTGCAGTCCCTTAGGGGTGTACCTGCTCCAAGTGGAGCCTTATGTATGAGCCACAGTCTCTCCAGGGGTATACCTGCTGTGGCATAGACTTATCCACAGCTGCAATCACTTTGAGGTGCACCTGTTCCAGTGTGGCCTTCTCCATGGGCCACAATGCTTTCAGAGATAGACCTGCTCCAGCATGGCCTTACCCACAGCCACAGTCTCTTCAGAAGTCAGCCTGCTCCAGCGTGGCCTTACCCATGGCTGCAGGCCCTCCAGAGGTCTACGTACTTTGTCCTGGGCTTATCCATAGCCACACGCTTTGAGGTGCTCCAGCGTGACCTCATGCACAGCCACAGATGCTTCAAAGTATACCTTCTCCAGCATGGACTTACCCTTGGGCCACAATCCCCTCTGAGGTATACCTGATGTGGCACGGGCATAACCATGGCCACGGATGCTTCAAGATGTACCTGCTCTGGCATGGGTTTATCCACGTCCCCAGAGGCTTTGGGGTGTCCCCCTCCTGCGTGGAGTCATCCACAGGTCACCTTCGACTTGAACTCACACTGGAGTTCCAGCCTGTCCAGTACAGCAGCACAGAAGCAGCAGGGATGCCCTGGCCATCTGCCAGTTCAGGCACAGGGCCATTGCTGTTATCAAAATGTTCCCAGGCACAGCAGAGTAAGACGATAAGCAGTGCAGCAGCACAGCAAGCAGCGAAAGCAAAAAGCAGCCGCTAGTGAGCACCAGACTCTAATATATAGTAAAGCAAGCAAGCTCCATGGCAAGCACAGGAGCCTGCCCATTAATAGCTAAACAGCAATAACAGCTATAAATTTGGTCTAGCACATTCCAATCAAATCTGTTGCTATCTCAAACCCTTCAAGCCCTGTGTTGGGTGCCAAAAAGGACTGTTGGGTTTTAACCCCAGCCAGCAACTAAGCCCCACGCAGCCGCTCGTTCACTCCTCCCCAGTGGGGTGGGGGAAAGAATCAAGATGAATAAAAGTGAGAAAACTCGTGGATTGAGGTAAAGACAGATTACTAAGTAAAGCAAAAGCCATGCACGCAAGCAAAGCAAAACAAATTTCAAGAGAATGAAGGATTTAAACCACTTAGAATTGCACTGATAATATAAATGATGCTCCACTGTGATACAGGGTCACAAGCAGGATGATTTTGTGCTTCAAAAGAACAAGATACTTTTAGGACCTGTGTCTTGTACAGACCCTAAGTCCTGTGGTCCGAGTTGATGATTTGTAGTGTGTCACCTACACTCTGGCATGTGCAGGAGGCAGTTCAGACCAAATCACAGGGAAGTCTTAAATGCATCTCCAACCTGAGAGATGTTTTGCTATATTGAATATATTAATAAACCAAAACTGGGAGCAGCCATATTACAAAACAAATACCAAGATATTTTTACTAGTGATCTCTTCAGGAGCTACAGAAGCACTGAATCCACAATCTACTAACAATACAATTGTTTGCAGCATGTGTTATGCATGAGACAAACAGCCAAAAAATGTCAGGAATGTATTTGCAACTCAGAGTGGCGGGGACACAAAAATCCTCAAAATAGGTAAGGTTCTCTGAATGTCCAATCCCTTCCAACTCCTCCTGAATAGTGTTACACCTGTTGGGACAAATTCTCCTCTCATGTCTGCTTCTACAACCTTATTATCCTCCCTTGGCCCATTGTGTTTAAACAAACCAAAGAAAAAATGGGAAGTGAAATGAGCATCTAAGCAACATCATTTCTATGAATTTGCCACAGGTCTCATATTAAATTAGTTTCTGGAGGATGCTGCAGCTGCTACCTAGAAGATCAATCACTTGACTTTCATTAGATTTGACAGCTGTAAATGCTTCTAGATGCAGAGTGTGGCAGGCTTAGATTAGTCTCCTTACAAGTGAAACATCACACATCAATTCAAGCTTAGCATAATTGCCCAAGTCGGCATTTACAGGGGGCTAAGAGAAAAATGTTTCGTATTTGGGTAAGTGGGTATATTTAGAAAAGAAAAAAAAAAAAAAAGAAAAAAAAAAAGTTGAATCTTGGAAAGTAAAAATACAAATGTCTGAGTTGCTACTTCTGGGATAATAGAACAAAAGACACCACAGTGTGATCAGTCCCAGAAATCCAGATTCCTTGTTCTGGAAATTATTCTGCTATTAATTTGTGTGTGTCTGTTTGTTTGTTTTCAGGGAGCTTTGTTTGTTTTCTTGCTTCTCTGAAATACAATAAAACCTTTCTGAAAAGCCAACTGATCAACTGTACTAGGCAGATTTCCAAAGCAGAGGCATCTTCCAAAGCCTATTGAAATCAAAAGAAAGGCCCTCATGTGTTCATCTGGCCCAACGTAAATATAGATCTGTTCTTCCTTTATCTGGAGACCATCCCATGTTATTAGCTGACTCAGGCAGTCCAGTCCCTTGGTTATTCAGCCCAAATGGGCTTAGTTCTCTTCCCAAAGAATAGCATATACTGCGTTGAAAACCATCAGGAAGAGTACAGACAGCCCAAGACACACAACTGAGCCAGCTTGAAACATCTTCATGAACACCCTTTCCTGCAATCCTCTTCCTTGTAGAATTAATGTTGAAATGCATGAGAGTGATGAAGGATTGCATGGTTTGGCCTGCCAAGCGTTAGCTGAGGGGGATCTTATTTCCGACAGAAAACTTTCAAAGCTTCTAACTGTTCTTTCTGGAATGAATCTAGCGACTGAGTTCTGGGTAATAATTAGGGCTGCACAGAAAACAAACTATTTATTTAGTGAAATAAATAAATAAATATAACCTTTACCCTGGTGTTTTTTCCAATATCCTTTCCAAAAAATGAACCACTACAAGTTTTTCTCTGAAAAAAAAAAAAAAGCAAACTCCAATCAGTCACTTGCCAACAGCTGGGATAGGCATTATAGTCAGATGAACACTGAAAAAACCAAACTCCCTTCTTTGTCTCCATCCAAAATGGCCCAGATCTTTATGTTAAGTAAATTCTGAGGAAACTTAAACTGGAAAATACATGTTTCTGTAGGCTGCTTGGGTTTTGATGAGATGGGATTTTCTAGCATAAAAAATGTCTTCATTTATCTAGCCAGCTCCATTAACATCTCCAGCAGTTCCATCTGATCACTTTACTTAACAGCATCCCCAGATGCGACAGGTATGTACTCGCGCTACTTAGCACAAATGGTACTCACGGTGCTTTGTAAACACCGAACGCGGTGAGAAATGAGGTTATTTGAACTTGATCCATTATCTAATCAATCTCTGCACAACCTTGTGGGAAAGTACATGAGGTTTTTTTCGCTGTTGGGGATGTTGTTCATTTTGTCCTTTTGGAGCTCAACTCCAGTCCCAGAGAACTCTGTGGGTGTCTGTGATTCTCTCCATGGCCGTGTGAAACCACTGGTGCTCTTTCACACAGCTCAGAGGGCATGGACTGCTGTCACAAGGTGGTTGAGCTTGCTTAAATTAGATGAACTAAGGTGTAGCGAGGTAAGAGCAGAAAGAGTCACAGATGGGATTTACACAGTGGATTTCATGAAGAAACGTTAAAAATGTATGGAGTCTTAAAGGGATTAGCGCCCAGGTGTCTCCACTAAGTGAACTCTCATAACAACAGCCCTACAGAAGAGACTGAATGTATTTAGGCCCCTTGTTATTAACCTGCGCTGGGTTTGAGCCACTGATTGAGATGTGCAAATCCATTACTAATCCCTTAAGCTATTCAGTCCTTCAGGACGTATTTTTGGTATGTTTTCTAGTCAGATTTGTTGCTTAAGAATTTAGCATCTGTACTTTGGCTTTTCCGATGTCTCTGGATCAAATCTCTCCCAACCTTCAGAAGCCTGTTTAACAAAGTTTAGCAGAAGAATTTCCACTGAGAAAAGAGAGAGAGATGGAAACTTTAAAGAGGCGGGTATTTTAGTAAGGATTGTATTCCAAGAAAATGAAAAAAAAAAAAACTATAGAAAATTAAGGTGTGACGTTTCCATTTCCCAGGTAGTCACCTCTTAAGAATGCCAGGAGGTGCATTAATGAAGATTTTATGTACTTTATAAAAGTAGTCAGGCCAGACCATAAATAAAACTTAGCCTGAGGATGGGGAAGGACAGACTCTGCTGCCCTTTCAGCAGCTTAGCTCCATATAGTTCAGTCTTCAGCCTCTGCCTGTCACAATGTTCCCAGTCCCTTCTCTCACACACCCAAAGTAAAGCCAATGTGATGAATACAGAACAGCCACTGAAGCAATCAGAATGCATCAATAGCTGTGTTTTAAAACAATTATTTGACAAACAGACACTTTGCTGAGGCCCACCTTCATATAAGAGGATAAAGTTAATGTATGTTGGCCAGTTTTTGTGCCTCTTCTTACTGTGAGCATCCCATGTCTTAGTCTGTTATTTCCTTTTTTACTTCATCATGGGTTTGACTAACCAAGGAATTTGGAACTGCCCCGTTACTCCTTAAAACCCAGCACAATTATTAAATCCCAACTCAAAACCTGTTTTTTGGTCTTAGTTTGCTGTCCCCAGCTGCCATCGCTGTAGCATTTGTGTTCAGGCAAAAAAGAAGAAAAGCCTACTGGAAGAGCAACAGGAAGAAAACTGACACAAGCACCAGTGCCCAAAATGTGCCAGTGTTGGGTTCCAGCAAGGGAAGGTCACCAGATTTTCCTAATCCCGTGAAATGAGGTTTTTAAAGGTATGATGTGTATCTGCCTACCTATTTTTTCTTAGGACTGAGCCATAATGAAGACTGGGGGGGGCGGGGGGGAGAGTGGGGCAGAGGATATAGAAAATAAAGAAAAAATATATTAGAATAATAACTGTCTAAAAGTGTTACTGGCAGAGGATGTGTACAGAGAGAGGAAAGAACATGAAAACAGACTTGAAGCAAACATCTGGGAAAGGGGAATGACCTGGGGGAAACTATACCTTTGAGGAAGAACTAGCCTAATCAGATAGACAGATTGCATTAAAGAGCAGCAAATCTGGATTTGCCATCAACCTCTTCCTCTCATGTAAGTCTTTTGTCTACTTACACGGTACTTTTTGAATTTAGTATCTTTATTACGTGTGCAGTGGGTAACACTGTAGGATTCCAATTGAAATTGGAGCTGCCACGTGCAGCTGTGACATATAAATGGCAGAGGGTATAAAAGTGGCAGAGGGTTTAGGAGATGTATAAGGAAAAGGAAGAGCAGACAGAGGTGGGCAGGAGAATGCTTGCAGCAGGCAGCATGCTCAGAGGGCTTGCAAAATGCCATGAAAATAAAAAATCTGAGATCTGCTCAGCTCTAGCCATAGGGGAGTACAATGTCAATGATATGAGGGAAGACAAATGTGTGATTCCCATTAACATTACGAAAATACACGCAGCTAAGTCCCCCACTGAGAGCTCCAACAGCTGGATCTAACAACGTGGATAATTTACTCCGTCTGCTTTCATGTACTTCTGTTTGGTTGACCTGCTAGAAATTTCTAATTGAAACATCATCTCTGTAAGTAGATGGAGCACTTGTGGGCACAAATGTCAGATGTGTTATTATTCATGCCAAATCACTGCTGGAGGTAAGTCATTGTAAGCAAAGGAACTACAGCAGGGAGGAATTAGCCCTGCAGTAGTTAAAATGTCTATTTATACAGCTGTTTCAGATAGCTGCGCATTAGCTAAAATTTCGTAAGTGATGGTGGTGGTGACATTATAGTGAGGAACGAAAGGAACAATACAGGCAGCATAACTGTATCTATGGCCACAGTCACATTCGTCTCACTAAGTAAACTACAGTGGGATTTTTTCCTCCATCTTAAAAGAGAATAAAGTAAAAATTATAGAGGGGACCATTTTGTGTTGTAGTTGTCAAAGCAACATTGGTAAATAAAACAACATCAATGCATGTTTTATGAAGATATGAGCATTTATGTTTCTGGCAAAAATTTAGCTAGGTCAGGATTTTTCACTTCTGGAGAAAATTGTATCACAGTAGTAGTTTTGAGAAGGATATTGATTCTGTAATCTGTTACCGTAAAAAGGCCCGTTTTCAAGTTAAGAGAAAATAAAGCCCTTCTTCTGCTCACAAATACAGAGAACATTTGAATCATTTGCACCCCAGTCAGACAACCCCCCAGTGAGGCCCCCATGTGCAGCTGTAAACCTGGTAGGTTTAGTAGTCATCTCGAAGATAAATTGTTATGAAAAGATGAATGCTTCTTGTTCCCTTTTGAGGTACTGTACTTACCTGCCCTCTGAACGGGGACAGCTGTTTTTTCAAGGCGCACCGCAAAAGAAGTACCTGCAATGACAGCGTGCATTGCTCAGCCTTGTGAAGGGGATCGAAAGCAATCAGGGATGCACTCCTCCTACAGTAAACCAGTTTCTCAGTGTCAGAGCTGCCTGGAGGTACCCTGATGTCTGGAAAAGAGACTCTTCCCTCCCCAGTTCTCACCCTGGGGGGGCTTTTGGGTGGGTGGTGCCTGCTGGTGCCCTCAGAGCAGCTAAATGGGTGTCACAGCTCCATGCCGCCTGCGATACAACTTGCACAGATCATCCCCGCATTGTGGACGCTGACTGAAACCAGCCACCCCGGGCTGACAGTGAGTTTGGGGCTGGCGGCCCTTGGGCCCCAGTTTTTCAGGATGTCATCAGTCTATAATACCAGCTGTGAGCTGCTGACCAGGGCTATGGTGGATTTGCTCAAATGACTAGGTGTTTGGTAGTGATCGTTTGCAAAAGCAGATGAAATTACCATTGAAGTTTGTCAGAAGAAAATGAAAATTTATATTCAGGTGAGGGGCTTAATATAAATCAGAACAACATTGTCAGCTTATAATTTTCATACAGCCTTTGGAAGCGTGGAAAATGTCACCCTCCAGCAATATTTTTTTCTGTAGAAGCACTGCATGGAGATAATATTTTAATGGTTCTCATCTTTTTGACCGTGGACCCAGAGGAGAAATACTTATTTGCCTATTCAGACTGATTACAAAGTGACCTAAATGGAATCAAAAAATATTGATTCCTGAGCAAGAAGCATTGGCGGCTTGCCCACATTTCACTGCTCCACCTTCAACAGCTCATTGCAACCTTTATTTTACCTTGTGCAGAAAGAAATATATAGCCTATGTGAGGGAACACCAGAGATGCCAGTCTTGAAAAACAAATATCCCAGTTACAGAGTCAGCAGCAAGGACACCACAGTCTCCAAACCAAATTACTATTTTAGCAATCAGGATAGTTACTCAGAAGGGAAAGGAAATGGGGGGGGTTTTTTTTGGGATGTGGAAAATGGAAAGTGGGATAACATGTGCAAAAATATGTAAGCAAAAGGAGGCCATCCAAAATAACTGACGTGAAAGGAGAGAGGTGCAGAAACTCAAAGCCTGACCCAGCAGTTCTGCAAGCTCACTCCTCAGAAGTGAGCGGGTGGACAGACATGGGAGAAGCACTGTAAGACAAAAGCCAGCTAGCAGCTGCAGCAGAGCAGCTGACGGGTTGGTAAGAGTTTTCTAGCTTTATCAACCACTTTGGAAGAGTGGCCGTACATTATGTATTGTTGTAAAGCAATTTTGATAACATGTTAGCGGTACTGCTGCAGGTATTAATAATAAACACTTACCAAAGGATTATACAAATTATTCTAAGTGACTATTACCATGTAGGCTGAACTATCAATGACCCTAAAATAAGAACTTGTAGAGTGAACTCTCACAAGAGGATAGGAGAGGTTTTGAGAATGCAGGCATAGGGTGAAGTCAGCAGCCCTAGGGCTATAGATAGACATTTTGAGTGGCTGATTACTCATCACTGAAGGAATACAATTATGACAGGGATGAGTTTTAGGGCCTAACAAAATAAATAAACCTTTAACAAGGAGGTATGCATGGCTAGATTATGTTAATGAAGCCATTAGTTATGCTGTGAGGATGTTACATCTCAAAGGCTGTGGAAGAAGAACAGGAACCTCGTGGTGAATAATGGTATACGCATCCTATAGCTAAACCATAAAACAATATATTATGTATGCCCATATCTTATTATTTTGAACAAAGACATCTCTTAAAGTGTATAAAGACTGCAACTGAAACCACTAGTTTTGCAAGCACCAATGCTTCAGAATTAGGTATGCAGAAATGGTCACTCCATCACCTTGCAGCACTGTATGTAGAAGTATTATCTTACTACTACTGAGGGGAACTATATCTCTAATGCTTGTGTTCGGTCTAGTAACCAGAGGTTTGGCTGTAATTTGGATGCAGCAATATGAACTAGTAACGAGGTGATTGAAGAGGAGGTCTTACAGGTAGTGGTGGTGAGCCAATTTGCTGGGGAGATTCATATTTCTGAAAATGGAGTTGCAACCCAGCCGGCTGGGCTGGGCTGGGCTGGACTGGGGGAGTTAGGAGCCTGGGCTCGGTGGCCTGACAGAGCCTTGAAATGAAGCCAGTCATTTGACGTGTCTGTAACAGAGCTCTGCCTGTGGGCTCGCCTCTTTGGACAAGCTAATGTTGACTCAGATGGGCTGTGAATTTACTTATAATCTCAGTTTATCCTGAGCTAGCTTCCAGGGTGGACTCTGAAGCTGTACTCAAATGCTTAGAGGTGTTTAGAGTGAAACAAGGGACTTACTTAGTAGGTAGAAAATTGGGGGGAAAAAAATAAAAAAAAAAAACGTTGGGAGAAGTTATTCCAATGTCAGTATACTTGCGGTGGGTCATATTTCTTAGACTTCTGTTGTGTCAATATAATCACATCAGCCCCAGTTACTGCAAAATAATGTAAAGCCTACCCAAGCAATTTTTCTTCAGGACCCCCAGAGGCATAAACACTACATTCTCCCCAAAGCAGAGCAGAACTCAATATTTTAATTTGAGGCAGCATTAAAATTTTCAGAGTAAATTGCAGAGGGAAAAAGCACATTTCAGCTCCATAGGACATCCCCCACTGCCCGTTTTGAACAAAGGACTTGAAATTCTTTGTTTACATGTATTTGCATGTATTTAAGCAGTAGTACTAACATACCCTGGCTTCTGCTCCATCTGCTACTTGAAAGAGGGAAAGGGGTTCTGGCAAACTTAAGTAAGCTACAGACTGCCTTATTTTTTGGGACATTGTTATTCAGTTTCTCCCTGTAAAAACCATTTCACCACTACTTGGTTAAATATAATTCTAATTCTAACTGATATTTCACTATTTTTGTCAAAAGATTCTTACTATCCTTGATATTGCTAACAAGCTTAGCAGGTCTGCTCTGACCTGAGGAGAGTGCATCCAGTTCCCCAATTTTTTTATTACCGAACAGTGGTCTCTATCCAGGGCAGGGCAGGCCTCTCTCTCCCCTCCAGCAAGAGAATAAATCCCCTTTTCATTTACAGCAGGTCATGGTGTGAGCACTGCTTGCTCCCAGGACCCATCTCAGCACAGGGCGGTGTGCTGGCTCCATGTCTGCAAGGCCAGACAGCTTCTTACATGCCTCCACACTGCACTTAAATCCAGCACAGCTTCCCCCCCAAATATATATAGGCTTTCAGATTTACCACCTGGCTCACACTATGTCAGCACAGGGGCCAAGAGATGACCAGGAGTGGATCAGAGTAACTGACAGACAGCTGTCTGATGGATTAGTGACGTGTCACGAATTTTAGCACATATTTTCATCAGATGGAAACTTATCTATTATCTTGCATTATTTCTATCTGAATGCCTAATTTCAGCCCTGCACTTGTGCAAAGCTTCCTTCTCAACTAACTTGCATTGGACTAATGCCGTTGATTGATACCATTAACAAATGAGCCAAGTAAGGATCAGGCCAGTTGAATTATTCCATCTGGCACCCAAGGGCATAACCATGCATATAATATGCTGCTGATTGCCCAACGCTCTGCACGGCATCATTGTTTCCCAAGCTACCTGTCCCTGAGAAATGGCTCTCTCTGAAAGCAGGAGCTCAGCTAATGAGATCAGATGTGAATGACAATTTTCTCCCACTTGAGCTTACTGGCAGAAATTGTGGAGGCTGGGCTTGTGCAAACTCATTGTCTTGCCATGGCTACTCCCTACACTAAAGCTTATTGATTTTCTGAGGTGTCTATTTTACCCCTTAGAAATATTCCCTGGCTGCCCACGCAGCAGATTGCTGCATCACAGTGAACCTCATTGTTTGTGCTGTGAGGCATCCAGAGAGTGTCAGTGAAGTTGAGGAAATTTCTGTTTCATGTCTATCTGTCTCCTGCAAAGAAAGAAGTGCTGCTTGGAGAGACAAAGATTCTAGCAGGAAATCCACTGAGCATTTAAGGAATTCATTCAACTCCTCTTCTGTGTGATCCCTAAGCAAAATAGTAGCGAATTTCATATAGACAATGTTTTGGCATTTTTGCAGAGGGTGAGCTGTGCATTGGACAAATGTTCAGGACTCCTGAGTTCAGTTCTTGAGTCAGCAATTGCTGGGTGACCATGGCCTTCCCTCTGTTTGCACAGCAGAGGTGAAGCAGGGATATTGGTACAGACCTGCTTTGCAGTCTAGAGTCAAGAGCCAATACAGAAGGATCAAGTATTATTCACTTCAAAGCAGTGGTTAATAGCAACATCTTACATCTTTTCACAGACAAAGTTGAATTTCAGAGGTTAATTTTGGAGGTGGAAGCTTGTTTTGATAGCATCGGGGTGAGAGCTTTGCAGCTCTAGCTCCTTTTCCTTTTTCCAACTCGTTATGGAGCACTATGTGTAATTTAACTAGCTGTAGTATTGATCTAGGAAGACACAGAATAAAACCCTAACAAAATAATCAAGTGGAGAGAAGAGGGAGGAAAAAAAGGAGCCTGAAAATTCTTCTAGGTGTTTGTCATATTTGTAATGCTTTACAGAGTTCAGTCTTCAGTAACCCAAAGGATAGTTCTGTCCTTTGTTCTCTTGCAAATTTTTTCAATGTCTGGGAAAGGATGCATTCATTTGACATAAATCAGTTACCTAAACAACATTTTTAGCTAAAGCTAGGCCAAGGTAAGAAGAAACCAAAGTATATATGAAAAGCAGACAACACAGTTTGCAAACGCTTCTGAAAACACAGGAACAAATAGCCAGGAGCACTGGGGTTCATCTTACCCAACTTTAGTGTCCACCCTATGGGACCCACGAGCTTGCTCACTAAGCTCCCTCTGTGATAAGAGGGAGCCAGTCTACAAGATGTGTACAGAGGGGGTCCGACGTAGTCACTCTCAGCTGACTTTGTCCATGGAAAGACACAGGCATTTCAGGATGCAGCTCACTTAATTTAGAAGTCAACAACAGACTGAAGTAATTTGTGCCCTAGAAATGCTAATTTCTCTTTGAGGACCAGAATGGGAACCTGGGGAACAGTCCAGATAGGGACATCTCTGCCACAGAAAACTATGTGGGGTCAGATAATTACGGCGAGGCCTTCCCATTGGGATAGGAAACATTTGAACAACACAGTGAAGCCTCTTTATACTTTACCCTTTGTAGTTCACTCACTCCCGAGAAGAACATACTGCCATACCTCATACAGGTAGTTACTTATAGATGGGACATTACTGTAGGAGGACACAGAAGTAACTACTCACTAAGGGCAAAAAGAAGTTCTCAGCCATGCCCTTGACAAATATTGTGACAGGCACTTCTTGTGTCATGCAGTCTGAATGATGCCTCATGCCACAAGAGTACTCCTAGTTATAAATCCTGCAAACAACAGATTGCTCTGCAAACAGACACCGGTGCAATGTCCTGGCCCAAAGAGGTATTTCACGATGGCAGGTCGCTAACTCATTAAGCATATGTAGTTCCAGCTGACTGCTAATGAGCATTTGTAACTAAAAAATACTTTCTATTTTTTTTTTAAGTGGCCAATTTGACAGAGAAAGTGCACAAACAATGCTCACCCCATCATCTTTGATAAAACTGTTTGATAAATGCAATCTACCTCTGCCTGCCTGTGAAGATGTTGAAGAGTCTGACTTTCTCTACAGCAACTGCTGTCCTTGGTTGCTGCTGAACAATATCTGCCGACAGCGCAGGAGTTCCTCCTATGTACAAGGAAGCAATAAGTCGTTTACATTAACCACAGATTTTAACCACGTTACTGAAGCAGTACAGTGAGGACTCAGATGAAACAGGAATGATTAGCTGAGATGGTTGTGGAGGTGGAGGAAGAGAGGATGTAGCACACAAATCTGTAGGATGTCTGGCTTCATTGGTTCTGTCGGTCTTTTGCACGTTTGTTTTAATCTGCAGACCATCAAGTGAAGAAGTGGCATCACTGGGGTCAAAGAGAATTAAATTCATTAAGTAGTAGCCCTGGCAGTACTACTGCATCTGCACTCATTTCCTTTTGGTGAAAATTAATTCTTTGCAGACAGCAGTAAAACACTTCCCAGAACAGTCTTTGTCTTAGCCACATTATTATAAAATAATCCTTTAGATCAAGAAATGTTTCTTATACCTTCTTCTCAAGTAGCCTAAAATCCCTGAAGAATTTTCCTTTCTCTTCTGTGGGTGGGAATAAGAAGTTAATGACATGATTTTTACCATACATTAAAAAAAAAGGGATAGTCTTGTGCTTAAGGCATAAGAGGAGCTTGTTTCAGGTCCTAATTTGCTTCAGAGTTTGCAACATGTGAGAGAAGAATGAACAGTAAAGGATAGACCAGTTAATTTTGTGATCTTCTTCTAGTACAATACCTGCACATTCAATGTCATATTGGAATTATATGTCTGGATGTGTATGAAATTAAATTTTGTTTCTAGCATTAATTTATTTAAAAATGAGACAGTCTGCACTGCAGAGTTGTGATCGGTCAGGCTCACATTACTCATTTGTGCTCCAGGGCTAAAGGAACGTAGCATTGGCTTTCATGAGATTTCTTACATGGTTGCTCATTGAAACTTTTAATTAGCTTCCTGCAAATATATTGGCTTGAAAAGTCTGGGGAAAACTTGTTATCCAGAACTGTGTCCAAGTCTTCCACTTTTCCAGGTCAAAATAAGATATTCCAGTACCTCTGTCTTGAGCACTGGCTAAGCACCATTCATTGCTTGCGCTGTCTTGTCTGGTGATCTGGATGCAAGAGGCATAGAAATCTGACTCTACCACAACATAGAGTAGCAGAAGACTGGGAAATTAGTGGCAAATTCCTTTCAGAAATAGGGCCATATTAATTCTAAAGTTATGTGACGTCTTAACGATATTAAAGACAACCCAAAAGCAATGCTTTCACAAAAGCCATGGAAGCCAAGTGGAAGCCAAGCCTTCATGGGCAAAGCATTAAGTTCCCAAATTCTACAGCTGGCAATGTTTGGCTATCCAAGGGAGCCTCATGAAAGGTGGTGCATTTATAACTGAGTCATTAGGAAGCAGAGTGAAAGATCTCATCTAGGAAAGCAATCAACTTATTACCGGAAAAATGCTGAGAACATCACTTTCTCTAGGTGAAAACAAACACTGCCTGCATCCGTAGCCTTTCAGTACTCCACCTGAGAAGATGAAGAGTCTTGTAACAAGCTTGGTGTTAGCTGTTTTGCTAATGAGAGGAGTCATGGGGGGAAAAAAAAAAGCCAAGAACCTACATGAATTGGAAAACAATGTTTTCTCAGGAATTGCTCTGCTGTTTCTTGACACAACATAATATCACCATGTTGTTGTTGGCTTCTGAAGCAATTAGGAACACTGTCTGCTTGTATTAATTACTACAGATTCTTAAAAGAAACCATATCCTGTTCCAGAAGTGAAGAAGTCTTTAGGACAGGAGAAAATCCTGCATTCAATCTGTACATTAAACATCAGCTCTGGATAAAATTAATTTATGGACTTAAATGAATGGCTTTAATCTTGACATGAAAGCATGAAATAAAGGCTCCCAGTCATGTGCCCTGTGTGAACAAAACCAAACATAAACTGAACAGGAAGGAAAGGATGTAGGTGAAAAAAAAGGGCAAATTACCTGGCCTGAATCCCAGAAAATCTGAATTCTGTTCCACTATTTACCATGACATTGCTACAGTATTTGGGGTAAGACTCTAGAATGGGATGTCTAGGTAGATTTAGGTGAAGAAGTCCCATTTTATGCACTGGTGTGCCTCCAGTTCTTGGCACAGACTTTTGTGTAGTCAGTGTTTCTCAGGCATGTAAATGTCTGCCTCCAGACGTGCCTGACCATCCCCTCGGCTGGCTTTTGCATTCCCTACTCCATCTGCTGCACACATTTAGTAAAGCAGGGCATCTATCTCACTCAAACACAGGTGAGTCCTATACTCGACGGTCTCTGATTGCCCACCTGACAATGTATTTATATATGCAGATTTGTAATTTTGGGGGCATCAGACTTGTTGCACATGTTCTGTACATGTTCCCAGGAGGGATGGCACTATCTGTTGAGTCAAGCATACTGCCTCTGAGTAAGTAGATAAGTAATTGTGGGTTGGCAGAGGAGGAGGAAAACAACACCATCATGAGAGGAGTAATCAGGAGAGACATGAAAGAAGCAGAGAAACTATGATTTCCACACACTAGCAGGCAGATATGTAGGATAAAAACCAGTAACGATTGCCTTGGAAATCCCACTACTTGGCTTTATTCTGGAACTGGAATAAATGAAGTATCAGGACGTGTGGGAGATACCGCACTGATGGGAACAAAATAGGCTGTTTTCTGTCTTTCCCACACTGCTGTTCCTGGGTGGAGAATCTTCTCAGTGTTGTTGAAAACTTTAGATATTGACAGTTCTATTCTTCACCACTACCCAAAAATAATCCCCTGCTGTGGAAGCCATCTGTCTTGCTAGGAAGATGGAAACTTCAACTTGATTCTGTGGAGATGGAGACACTAAGCTTCTCTCCATGGATGCATTATGTTTCATGCAGTCAGAGGGAAACACACAATAGTTCTCTGAGCTACCTGCTTTCTTAAGGCAGGATTTGAAAGCATTAATGTAAGATGAAAATTGATGATTCCATGGAAGGAGGAATCATTCTTAAACTATTCAAACTGGTATTTCATTTAACACATATTTCTTCCCAGAGAGCTACATTGCTTGTCTCAAACAGCCGAGCCAATTACCTTCAGAAGAGCCAGAGGTGTCTACTTTTTAAAAAATACATTTTCTTGGCTGGCACCATCCTGTTACAGTCCACTGACTGATTTAACAGTGTAGGTTCTTCTTCAGTGAAAATACATTATAATTTTAGATATACAACACAGGCAGGACTAAAATGGATGAACATATGTTTCTTTGAAGGCTGTTTGCTAACAGTAATTGCGTTTACTTCCAAGAAATTTGTCAGGAACTCCTCTAGCACTCATCTCGCAGAGCTATATGGAAAGTGAAATACAAGTTTCAGAGGTAAGTCTTTCAAAAACAGTGTGAAATTCATCAAGTAAATTATTCAGCGGGTCAACCAATCTGAACTATTAGGTTCAAAGCTGGTGGCAAGGAAATCTTGCTGCAATTTATCACACTGGGAAGACAGGTAAGATGGATCAGTGCTAAGACAGAGAAGCCCCAGTCAAATCAAAGCTGATTTTAATGAACATTTTACTTTACTTCTGGATCCAACTTTTCTAAGGTTCAGGCCTATCTTCAATACATCTATGGGCATTTCTCTGAACAAAGCCACAGGCTCGACTTTGGAGCACATGGTGGGTCTGCCTCCCTTTTTTTTTAAATTACCCTTACTTTAAATTCACAAAACTGAAATGGCCCGTGACAGCTTGTTCTTTGCTAAGTACAAGAGTATCTTGTACTGAAGGCTAAAAGGGGCATTCGAAAGCCACAGGCATGCACATTACTTCTGACCTCTGGGAGTCTGTGCTCATGACTTGGCTCTCTGAGGGCAGTCAGCAGGAGGCAGTTGAGCCTGGATGGAGGAGTGTGGGGGCTTCGGGCGCCCTCGTACTGACTCCTTTCTACCTCTGCCTCTTCTGCTCTCCTACACACTCACCCACCATCTCTCCAGCTAAACAGACGTAGGAGGCCTAGTCCTTCAGAACAAGTGTTGTCAATTGATGTCTATCTGAATCTGTATGGGGAATGGCTAATTTGAAAAGCTCGTTAGACGAACTCAGGTTGTAAAAATATCCAGTAGCCAGAAGCTAAAAACAAATGAGAAGCAGCAGCTCCTTAGTAAGGCAAGCTAGTACAGACACCAGCTGAAAGGAAATATTTATCCTCACTCAGTCCTTAAATTGTGATGTGATGGCTTTCTAAAAGATACATTTCAATTTAACTGAAATCTGTTGAAGCTCAACAGGGTTCTTTCTTGCCTAGGAGAGAAGATTATTTCCACCTATAGGTGGAAATGCAGAGGGAAAGCCTACAGTTTATGCCATGCAAGAGGGCCAGCTAGCTTAGGGCAACTTATTATTTGCTTAAAAAACCCCAAGCACTCCCTATATCAGGTCATGTAATGAGAGAAACACATGCTGCCTGATTATATGACCCCACGTAGGACGCCAGGCCTCTGCCTCCTGCTCTTCTCCGCGCAGAGGTGGGATGGGTAAGTTCCCAGAGCTGCACGAAAGGGACAGAGGAGAAATCTACATCCATATGAAATGTTGGGAAACTCTGGTGTCTGGTTTTAGATGCTGCAACAGTTCCAGACAAGCTAGAGTATAGTCACCTCAGACTAGAAAGTTGCTAGTTTTCCTCTGTGTTTAGAAATCTCTGTGAGAAGTTTCCCTGAAGAAGCAAGGTCATCTTACTTGCTATCAGCAAAAGGTACCTTGACCATTCTGCCTGAACCAGCCATATCATGACTCGGATAGGAAAGATAACACATTTGAGATTAACCCCTCTCATTCAGAAGGCCCTTTATTTTTTGTGTTGTACATGATGTATAAATAGAATGAAGTCAAAAGACTGTGTCCTACATAAGGGTGGACTGCAGAGGCATCTAGTTTAATGAGGGACAGAACAAGCGATCACACATTAAGGAGGGCACTGTGCTCTGGGTGCTGGATAGATATGAAAAAAATGTCCTTGCAAATCCCTAGTATCTTGTGTCAACGGAGAAATAAGCTGCGCTTTTTCCTGTTGCCATCTGAGACATTGCCCTAGTTTCAGCTGGGATAGAGTTAACTTTCTTCCTAGTAGCCTGCACAGTGCTGTGCTTTGGATTTAGTACAAGAAGAATGCTGATAACTCACTGATGCTTTAGTTGTTGCTGAGCAGGGCTTACACTAGGCAAGGACTTTTCAGCTTTCCATGCTCTTCCAGGTGGACAACAAGCTGGGAGGGGGCACGGCCAGGACAGCTGACCCCAACTGGTCAAAGGGCTGTTCCAGACCATATGACATCATGCTCAGTATATAAACTGGGGGGACTTGGCTGGGGAGCAGTGATTGCTCCTCGGAGACGGGCTGGGCATCTGTTGGTGGGGGGTGAGCAATTGCATTGTGCATCACTTGGTTTGTATATCCTGTATATTGTCTTACTATTATTGTTATTATGATTGTTGTTGTTGTTGATAATATTAATATTACTATTGATACTAATATTAATATTCTTTTCCTCTGCTGTTTCATTAAACTGTCTTTATCTCAACCCGCGGGTTTTACCTTTTTGCCAATTCTCTTCCCCATCCCACAGAGCAGGGGAGAGTGAGTGAGCAGCTGTGTGGCATTCAGCTGCCTGATGGGTTAAACTACAACACACATAAAACTCAACAGTAAAAAAACAACTGATGCACCCACTGAACTGCTTTTTTCAAACTGGAGTTTTGCAAAATACAACGTCAGGACCATTTCCCAGACTACTGGCAAAAGTTAATCTAATGCATCCCTGTGGGACTCCCATAGTTGTTTCTCTTTATCTTTATTTCTTCAATTCATTGTGCAGCCCTCCTTCAGGTATGAATAAGTCTGAACTGCAATAGAAAACACATGAGTGAAGCCTGTCGTATGCTCCTGGGTCCGTATAGTATATTTTTCCCCTTGCGATGGCCAAGCCATGGCTATGTTTTCCCCTGTGTTTTGCAGAAACAGGAGCTGAATAGGAGGGTGTCTGGAAGATACAAGAAATAGTTGTAACATGACATATGACAGGAAATTAAATAACTGCTTTTATTTCTTCTGAAGAACAGAAAGTTATCCCTGTGAAGAAATTTTGCATTTCAGAATAGTATAGAAACCCAACAAGAAATAACAGGCATAGATTAGAATTCTAAAATCATTGCATTTTCTTCAGAAAAAAACCAGGATTTAAGGCTACAAGGGAGGCTTAATTCCCGCTTTGTTAATAACAGAGGAAATCAGCATTTGCCCTGTGGTTGCAGTTCAGTCCATCCTCCTTCTTCTTGCCTTCCTGTAGTAAATTTTCATGTAACACTGAAGTTCACTGTTAATCAGATATTTTGCTCTGTCTTCTTGTTGGGTGGGACGATTACAGTGCTTTGACTTTTTTCAACCTCCAAAGTACTTTCCATGTCCAACTGATTAATGGCTGCCTTCACTTTTTTTCAGAAGACTAAACCTTGGCTGTTTTATTTTATGGAGTGGTTTTCCTCATTAATGACAGAAGGACTCTTTCTCCCCATTGCACGAACAGTAGGGTAGCCAGAGACGACTAATTGAAAACCAGCCAGGAAGAACCCTGTACGGGAAGGCATTTGCTACCACAGGAAATTAAGACGCCGGCAGGAGGGGAACTGGCTTGTTTTGAGATAAAGACCTGTTTATTTTCTGAAGGGCAGCTTGGCCTAACTGTTTGAAAGCTATAATTTTCTGTAAGGGAGAAATGTCAAGAAAAGAGCATTGTACCATCTTCAGCTTCAAAACTGCATTTCTGTGCATGGCTACTCTTGCTCAAGAAGCCAAAATCAGAACAAAAGGGCTTCTTACTCAAAACCAACGCCTACTGAATAATCAAAATCTGGCGTGGCTTTTTATTCCTTCAGAGTCGGTGAATGCTCAGAAACAAAGCTCTCATGTTTTGAAATGGCCTTTAAATTACCGTGCCCCATTTTTTTTTTCTGCATAAGATCCATGACTCTAAGAAATTGTAGACATGTTCTGCATATCCATATGATCCTCCATATTTTTGCATTTCTGATTACCCATCTGTCTAACAATTAAGGAGACTCAGTACAATTAAAATCTGAATGCGATTAGTGTGTAAGGATGCAGCTGCTATAGGCAACAGATATATCTTCAATAAATAAGCCAAGCAACCTGAACTTTCCCACTGGGGGGCTTCATTCACAGTGTTTTATGTTACAGCATCTGCAATAATCCTCAGCAGCTGCAAGTACTATGAAAACTTGAAATAAACTCGATAAGCCAAGAGCGCATTGCCAAGAAAACATTGACATGTTTGCATTGCAAAAGCAACAAGGTAGATATTCCCTTGCTTTCTTCAAGACTGTATATTTGATCCAGGCAGGTTTGGCCCTAAAACTGAAAGAGCCTATGGGGAAGCTGAACCTCTGACCATCTGTTCTCCTGTGCCCTTTTGATCTCCTTGACCTCCTGTAAGTCTGAGGATATTCCCAACATCCCCTGAGCCTCTCTTTTTCTTCTCTCTGCATCAGCTGCCAAGTGCCTCAGTCTTCCTACCACCTGCTTTTTACCAGGCTCTTTCAGTTTCTGACTGGCTCAGATAAGAAGTCTAAAATGGTGCTGACAAAACCGTTTACAGGGAATGTAGCTACAGGGTTACATTTTAAGCTCAGGAGTCAAACATCTACACAAATTGAAACTGAAACTCTCTGTGATACATACTTGTAGTATGTCATCTAGCCATTTACTTGCATTGAGGGTGCTTATTTTGACATCTGAAATGTGGAGCTTTTATATCAGGATACTGTACTTCAGCAATCTGAGACTAACCTCCTATGGTCAGGAAAAAAACCACCGCAAGGAAACCATCTCGAAGTATCTCCATTTCCCTAAAACTGCTGTCTGCATGAAGTCAATAGCTGTGCCATTTACTGTATGAAGTACTGAAGGGGAAAAGAAATGAGTAATGCCTTAATAGCTGCCATCGATGTGGGCTGTTACGAACCATTTTAGCTGCCTGATGGACTGCAGAAAGAGTCATTTGCTGTGAGGAAACCACAGGGTACAGAGCTTTAGGAAAAAAGGTTCAGTCGCTATATACTAAGCAAAAATGTGCTGCGGCGTCTCCACTGGACAGGATTTGTTGCACAAAGAATCATTTTACAGGTGTGCTCTGGTGGGTCTAGGAACTGTGAGTCATTGAGCAGTTTTCTTTTCTTGGTAGTTTTTAATTCTTTGAATATTTGACTTCTGCCACCTGAAGTCTCTCTGCCACCGTAGCTGCTTGCCTGATTTTCACTCAGACTCAGACTCAGACTGCTGGGTTTAGCTGTTTGTGTTTACAAGAGGGCTGTTACGTTTATTCCCAGAAGTGAGTGGATTTAAGGCTGTGAATGGAACAGTACGGCTGAGGGTACTTGAGCTTCTCAAGGAGTCGTGTTCTTCACTGACTACTCCCAGCTCAGCCTTTTTTTTGCATAGTCTGTTTCCCTATGAGTGGTATGGATGGTGAGGGGGAAGGAATGGTAAAAACAGAGAAAAGTCTAAGGTAGGAAAATACGGAAGACAGCAACAAAAAAATTAAATGTGTTATGAAATCTTAAACCGAGAAGGCCTTTTTTTACGTTAAAAAGTATTTAAGTTGCCAATACGGTGATGCTTTAAATGCTTAGGTGTATACATCTGTGAACACTTGAGTATACATCTAAGATCATCCTTTTTTTGTGAGTTTCAGTGTGGGAACAATACAGACTGGCAGAGTAATCTGCTCCTGTGGGGTGGCTGCAATGACACATGCACGGTGACTGAATGTCTCCTGATAGCAAAGGGACATAACAAACCTCCTACCAACAGCAGAGCTTCTCCCACATTGGTAGAGGATGAAGTTTCTTTGTTTTTCTCCTTTTAAATGCAGTAAGTGAAGACTTATGTTAGACATTGATGTATTAGAAACTGAAACCGATTCTCTTTACCTGAAAACAGAAGCAGAATTTTTAAGGTATTGTGGGTTACAAAAGAAATATGCCTTCATAAAAAATAGAATATCAAAATGGTTAATCACAGTCAGTATATGGACACAAGAATAAAGACATAGCTTGAACTAATGCATTTAATTTTTTAATTAGACTGAAAGTATATACATCGCTAATTATGGGAGCTCAGATGATTGATGGAGACATGCTAAGCCATATGATGCTTAAAAATAGATGTTCAACTGTGTACCAAATTTTAATTTCTTTTCCTGCCAGTAAGAAATATAATTAATAAAAGCCTTATGCAGATCCTGCAGTTGAGTATTGAATATAACAGTGCTATAGTTTAGTCCGGTGCTCGTTACATACAAGTCTCCCCAAATTAGTCTTTTATATATCAAAAGGAAATCACTCAGCAAGAGCTTTTGCCATTAGCATGTCCTATAAGCAGATAAAACCACTGACAAATTGTATTCCACATCCACTATATTGCACAATGTTATCACTGTGATAGAGATGTAAATGCAGTGTTGGGTCATTCTGATACTGGCAAGTCTATGAACAGTTGAATAAATAACGTTTCCCCTTTGGTGCAATGATACATAAGCCTGTCTGTCCTCAAACAAGAATGAAAAATATACATGCAAGGGAAGCTGAAGCTTGTCCTGGAAAGCTAATGCTTATCGTGTATTCGGCAAACGTATTTTATAGTGTATAACGATCTACTACTGAAGTAACCCTCCTTAGGGAAGGATGGAGAAAGATAAAACTATTACGATCTCTTAAAAAGTCAGGATAGATTTTAAAGAATGTTGATGGAAAGCAATAATATTAATAAAGCTTCACATTTCAGATATAACTTATCTTTTCCATAGTCTCTAATGCATTGGCTTTGTCATATAACAAAAGGATTATAACTTTGTGGATTATGAAGTAAACTGAGTAATTCATATGGATGTCACTGAGACATTTTCCCCACTAATTGTAGTGATCCAATCCTATTTTCTTCTGCCCTGCCGTCAGACAGTCATCAACTAATGGATTAAAATATATGCAGTGGATTAAAATGGTGATGTTATAGACTGTTCACCTAGATTAAAACAAAACGTCCGTGAGGATATTGAGGAATTACGTGTAAGGTTAATGACCATGATGACAAGGAGGATAATGTCGTAGTACAAATATAAAGATCAGCCTTCACTTGTGCATGATCAAGGCTGTAACAGCATGGCAGCCTGAATTCATAACAGATACACCCACATTTTATTTTGAGGTATGCTCCAAAACTACCTTTAAAACCAGATTTGACTTCTTCCCAGACAGTGAGCCGTGGCCTACAGGCACAGGGCACCGCTGGAAGGCGCCTTTCTGAGCACTAAAACCCCCTCGTGCCCGACCTTGCCATTGGGCAGTAAAATGTGTCGCCCTGTATAGGAGGGGGAGGCAGCCCAGGAGGCACTTCTGGAGGCTGCCCTCTCAAAGTGGTGGAGACCGAGACCCCAGTAACGTTGTGGGGTCCCCCGGCTGGGGCTGCACGGGTGTGCGCAGAAGGGCTGGGATGAGTCCCTGCCTCTGGCTGCTAGCAGGAATAAAAGGCCATTGGCTGTGCTGGCCAAATTCTCTAAGTATTGATTAAAGAGATTTAGAACGCAATTAATCAGATGTGAGTTACCAACCTGGGGAATTTCTGAAGCTGCAACAACTCAAGCAGAAAGGCGTTGATGTATCTTCATAATACTCCTGTATCTAGATCTCTCTCTTTACAACAAAAGAGGCCAATAAAATTCCTGAACATCTTCACAGCCAGGGAAGCCAATTTTCCCCAGCTTTGTATCTTGTTTGGAACATAATATTCTACGTAGCAAATTCTAGGAACATCTTCTCCCATCTAGCCCCTGGTGTGTCAGGCTTGCTGGATAGCAGCATCAACAGGATCATATTGTCCTTTCTGTTTGGTGTTTTTACCAAAGATTTGCAGCATTATCATTTATTACTTTTTTATAAATCACAAGTACACCACGTACTTTAAGTGGAAAGCATACCCTACCAGGCAATCCATAGGCTCCCACAAAATCTTAATAAAGAGGATTCCTAGGAGCCGTGCAGTTGCAGCTGCAGCTGTAAGAGGAGATAGGATGGCTTGTTCACAAGGTTTCATAAGGTGAAGCAGGTTTTTATCCCTACACTGGTTACTGAATCTGACAGAAACGTACCCATGCACACAAACTATGGCTCCCTCTCCTTACGTCCTGCCCACTTAGCTGCCCTGAATCTTAATTGTGCCAGGCTGAGTTTGAACGTTTTTGAAAGTAATTTTCTTCAGAGAAATAAATTAGACATTAATTGCGCTTAAGGGCCAGATGCAAACCAGAAGGGTAGCAGCATGAAAAACAGGCACTGCACTTTAACAGAGTGATTTCTATTACCTTCTTGTTTGGAATCAGATTTTCTTCTCTTGTCTTTTCTCACCAGTATCTCCTGTCCTCTGAGCTACAAATCTCTCATTATTCTCCCTCTGGCCCTCTGGACGCAGCAGTCCCTCCTGCACGCAGACAGCCACCAGCAGGGACCTGGCCCAGACCGCTGGCATTTAGATAACCAGGGAACTACGTAGGGACAAAAGGTGGCACCAGTTGATTTAAACTCTTCCAAAAAATGGTTGGTCACAAAAAGAAGATGTTTTGTGCCTTTCCCAGCGCCTCCTGCTTCCAACCACTCCCTGGGAAGAGAGACCTCGTTGGCGTCCTGGAGCAGGCTCACAGCCTTTGCCTCCCTGCGCTGAACCCACAGCAAGGTCCAGAGCTATCCCGTAAGCAGCAGCATCCTCACTTTGAGTACGTGGGGAAAGGAAGGGAAGCAGAAATAAGAAGATTTGATTATGACTGAGCAGAAAAATTTTGACAGATGTGGAGAGAAAACACCCCAAGTATCCAGCATCTCATCACCAGTAAATAATAGGACCTTCCATTTGCTGACTTTCCTACTTCAGACACATGTTATCAGTCTAAATGTGCACAGCAGCACTTTACGTGTTACACTGGACAAAGAGGCAAATGTCGAAAATGACTGAAGAGAGTAAAGTGAGATCAAGGTTAGGAAAAGCAAGGGACAGCATCACTGAGATTTTCAGATTTCCTCATTATGCTGGCTTCATTTTTAATGGTTGAATGTTTTCAATAGCCAACCTGATGTTTGGAAATGCATCCATTACTTGCAATTCTGTGTCAGGTAATCAACCGAATAATTTTTTTAGCTAGTGGGAAACTTCGTTTCAGCTATTCACTGATCATTATTTGGGTGGCAAATTGCTTTCTCTCACTTGGCATTTTTTCCCTTCCCTGACTGGCTGAAATATCTAAAAGCAGGAAAAAAGAACTAGCAAAAATGAGCTTTTACACTGAACTTTCATATATATTCCTGGAGGCTAAAGTTTGGAACTTTCACTCAGTTTCATTGCAGATTATCCAATACTCATTGGAGCTCTGAATATTTGGCCTAGTCTAATAGCCAAATCTGATTATCTTGAAGGTGAAGACGAGTGGGAACAAGCTTCAGAGATGAGAGCGACCCATATTGTCCTGCCCATTACAAAGCCTTCTCTTAAATGCAGAAATATTCAAAGGTCCTTTCACCCAAGCCACAAATGTATAGGTGCACATGCCCATATATCTCTGCGTGGAATGCCACCAGCAATGACTATGTACGAGCTTGTGGTCTGACTCCAGGATTGCTGGACGCCTGCGTATGCAATCATTTCAAATTGGCTGGTGTGGTTAAAACTCTGCTTATTAGTCTCTAGACTGTATAAAACTGTACTTCTTTTCATTAGCTTGCGCTAGCTGCTGTCTTGCTTTTTTGGCACCATGCCAGGTGACTATAGTACTCGCTTTCATTTATGTCATGTTATTGAATCAAAGGAATTGGCATAACATGTGGCATGACTTTGGTATCAAACACTGAAGAGAAACACTTGGTTTCTTCAATAGCCTGTGTTCTCTGCAGCTTTTAAAAGGAACATTTAAAAACAGGGTTTGCCAAAGCCTTTCTGGTCTCACTCCACAGCATAATTTCATACACCAGTTGTCTGCAAGGTTGACTGGGGGGCAATGTTATCAAAAACTTCAAGCTAAAGCAATGGAGAAAGGGAAACAAAGTCAAAGCCTTAGCAAGCAGAAAACAAGGGCCTGCTTTTATCCTGAGATCTAGAAAAAACTTCAAAAACTTGGTGAAACAGGAGTGCTAAACCAGGGCTGACCCAAGCAACTGGAGCTACAGGCAGGGACCAACCCCAAGGCTGCCTGGGGAGAGGGGAGAGGGCAGGAAGGAGGGTGGCAGACCCCCAGCCCCCCCTCTCACACCTGGGGGGATGCCTCTGCCCCACCACAGCGTCAACACTGCTGGGCCACCACACGCCCACTGTGCGTATGCTGTGGAGTCAATGCTCTCCTGCATCTTTGCCAAGATGTGCTGGGCAGCCACACTGTGCTGGGCACTTCTGATACAGCCCCTAACGTCCCCTTGGCCCCCTAGTAAACCTGCTCCTGTTGCACAAAGAGGAGAAGCTCTTGGCTCTGTTTGAAATTTAGCCATGTAATTTGGCTGTAGATGTGGTTTTGGTACAAATCTCTATTTGCAACGGATTTGACTTCATTATTTTGGGTTAAATGCCTGGACTTATTAATAAAGCAAGTTTGCATGTGGACCCACTCACCTGGTTACCCCACCATATTATCCACTCCCTCTCCTGCCTTTGGTTACCTTTACATCAGGGGACAATCTTTCCTGAAGGAAAAAAATCCAACCCTCCATCCTAAAAAAACACTGTGAGAATAAGTATACCAAATACTGGGAGGTCTATAGCATGGTGCTTAGCTCTCTTCCACAGGAGGGGAGGCCAGGCAAGCCCTAAGGAGCAATCGCAGCACTCAGTAGAAGAAGTAGAAACGTTCTTCTCTTTCGCTCCCTACCCTATCTTGTGCAGGCTTCATTTACCTGCCTGGGGAGAGTGCTGGTCAGGCGATGCTTGCCCAACTGTGGGCACGAGGGCACGCTCCCATCCCTGGATCTGCCCAGCAGCTTCTTATGGCTACTGTGGGACACAGCCCTTTGTCAGATGTCCTCCCTCTGCCCACCAAAACCCAACACCAGTGTGACTGGACAGAGTATTTTCCGTAACTGGCCTTAAGGAAGCCCTTCTCTTTACTCCACAGCCTGACAGTCAGAAGTTGAAAGCTACTGAAGGAGAGCTTAATAACTGCTCTCCAAGAATGAAACAGTCTCATCAGGGAAAAGCCCACAGGTCAGCTTCACGTGGCTTTTATCGTGATGACTGTAATCATCAAAAGATTTCCTGGTTTCAACCTTTTCTCTCCATCTCAAAGGATGGTGCGTCATGACTTCCCGTGTGCTAAATTCTCCTTCCTGAGCAAATCTCACTGCATCTCTCTTGTATCTTGAGGGCAAACATGAGGACACTTGAGTTTCTTCCAGGTACCTGCATTGCACAACAGACTTCTAATGTTATTTGCAGTCTTTTCTAAAAGTTTCTCTTTCTCTATTTTTTTCCCCCAAGGCTTAACTGAACTTCAGGTCCCTACAAACTTCTCACAGTAAAGAGGGTGCAAAGACGTGAATAGAGGAGTTGGTCCTGAAAACAGGAGATCAGCTGTAGCTTTCCTTCATTTCAGGTTTTTTCCAAAACACCACGAGCATCTTGGGCTTTAAAAAAATGTCACTATCACATTTTAAGATTCCAGCCACTTTATTTCCTGATGGAAAAAAACCCCAAAGAACTATGAATGTGCTCCAGGAAAGCAGGAAATGTCTTCTGTTTCCCTCCTCAATCCACTTTGGCAGCATCATGCTGGCACACACATTGCCAACCAGAGCTCTCCCACAGTCAGGACTACTAACAAGCACCAGTTTCTCCTTCAGCTTGGTCAATGCAGAGCATGGGATAAAGCTAATACCTGTCCTCCTTGATTATGCTGAATTTGAAGAGATCCTTCTTCACTCCTCATGGCAAGACTAGCATGAGAAGGTATCATGGTTTAACCCCAGCTGGCAGGGGTTAGGCAGCCACTCACTCACCCTCCCTGATGGAATGAGGGAGAGAATCAGAAGGGCAAAAGTAAGAAAATTTGTGGGTTGAAATGTGTGCGATAGATAATAATAATAACAACAACAACAACAACAACAACAATAATCATAAAAAAATTGTAAGGAAAAGGAAAATAACAGAAAAGACAGAGAGAAACAAAACCCAGGAAAAACAAGTGTTGCAACCACTCACCACCCACTGACCAATGCCCATCCCATCCCCAAGCAGCGGTCACTGCTCCCCAGCCAACACCCCAAGTTTATACACTGAGCATGATGTCATATTGTCTGGAATATCCCTTTGGCCAGTTTGGATCAGCTGTCCTGGCTGTGCCCCCTCCCAGCACCTCCACGCTGTCAGAGCTTGGGAAGCTGAAAAGTCCTTGACCTAGTATAAGCCCTGCTTAACAAGAACTAACACATCACTGTGTTACCACATTCTTCTCATGCTAAATCCAAAACCCAGCACTATTCCAGCTACTAGGAGGAAAATAACTCTGTCCCAGATGAAACCAGGACATAAGGATGGCTTTGCGCTGTGTCAGCACATTGCAACACAGATGAACACTGCTACGGCACGGTCCCTGGCTGGGGGATCTCCTCCTACAGTGCTTTCACGTGGGCTTTCCGCTTTCCGTGGGGTATTGGCAGTCAGCATCTCCAAGTACCCTGAAATGATCCACTTGACAATATCGCACTTCAGATATGTAGCACTCCCCTGAGAGGTATTTTAGCACAGTTAATTAGCAGTATTCGTTAGTAATAAATGCAAAGCATAGAGATAAACCATGGCATACAGGGATAGGAGATATTTCCTCCTCTGTATGTTTCCCTAAAGAAAGTACATCTCTGTCATATCTGTTCACCAGTGGCAGTAAGACACTGTCCTCCCCTTCAAGGAAGCTTTAATTATTTAATGCCTGGGAAATTTAATAGATGATCTTATTCATTCTGATATACTGCAGGCAGGTTTGATTTAGTAGGGAAGAGATATGTGATTATTCTGCTGAGAAATGAAAATAGCTAACAGCAAAATTAATTAACTGCTGTATTAATGAACAAGTGGCTCTAAAATTAATCTGAAATCTAAATTGAAGTGTATGTGGAAGAGTGCTTGAATGAACATCAATTGTCAGGTTAAGCCTCAAGTGAAATTGGTGGTTCCTTAATGGTTTTGATCAGTGGAAACTTGCCTTTCTTTGACTGATGAGAAAATAAGTCTCCTTCCCTTTGTGCAAACCCAGTTCCCTGGGTCAGGTCCTTCCGTGAGGTGAAGCAGCCTTCCCATGCACAGCACCTAGAGTGACCCCACTCAAATCAGCAAAATTAACTTGTTAATGCACAAGGAAACCAGTGAGTCAGAAGGCAACCCAGAGTCCCCAGTCCCATTTCCCACACGGGACAAAATACGCACTGTGAATAAGGATACTCACTTTATAAAGGTAATGCTGGCTTGAAAACAGAAGCACTCCCGTGTTTCTCTTGCACATTGATTACCTTAGAAAAAAACCTCAAACTCAGTTGGATAAGGAGCAGACCCAGGCTTTGTCCTCTTGACCAATACATGGGGTAACATAGATTTATCCAAGTAAAGGATCCAGGCCAGCTCCTTGGGAGTTCAAGAAGGGCTGTGCTTGGAAACTGTCCAAGACGAACAAAATTATAGCAATACATAGCTAGCACAAATAAAGACAGAGACTTTAAGGAGTAAGACGATCATATCAAGGGAGCTAACAAATCTGCTATTTTGCTTGTCTTTTGGTCTCAAAGTTTGTATTCCTGTCTTAGTCTTTGCAATAATCAAAAATGACCTATTAAATCTCATGCTGAAAGCACTGGTTGGATTTTTCTAGCAAGTTCCTGACATTACAGTGGTTTTCTTTACATCCCTGCAGGAACTACCTCCCACACAGGAAAACTTCATTGCAGACGTAATGAAGAGAGCTGTTCTTACAGACGACTTGAATTTATAAAGTTCCTAATGGCTTTTTTTGTGAACAGCTCATCACAGGGAAGCAGTAACAGGGCATATGTGGATCTTTCTGTTCATAGAGAGCTTTCATTTGAAAGCAAGCAATTATAATGTTGGAGGGGGTCGTTTTTACATGTAGGAATAAGGCTTTCTCAATATGCTAATGGGAGAGAGGTGTGCAGCCTAGAGAACTCTTCTGTAAGTGTTGCAGATTTATTTTTCTATATCAAATATCTATGGCCGACTCTTTTAGTGATTGATCAGAGACCTGAATAATGAAGGCTGGGGAATGTATCCCCTTCTGAGGAAAATAAAACAGAGATAATTTGTTTCTGTTTTATACTGAGCCTAGTGCAAATAGTAGCTGGCTGGGTTTTGTTCCAGGTTCCCCTGAGGTTATGTGAGCACTTCAAATTGCATCCAGATGTGCTATACTGGCATGAAATCTCCATAGAGATCAATAATGGGTATTTCTGTTAAACCCAGTGTGCAGGACAGACAGAGGAATGAATGCCTATCAATCACCAGAGGTGGCAACAAAAAGTAAGAGATTTTTCCAGTTTACAAGTATCTGTATTTCTTAGAGGCTTTGAGCCTCATTCTGTAAGGCACATGTATACCATATCATAATGGCTCATATCCGTAAAAACATGCATCTGCCACTGTCTGATTTCACTCCTAATGAGTGACCACAAGAAGGACAGGGCTAGGTGGGTTCGCAGGACAGACGTGAGCCGACATCTTAATGCAAAGCTGGAGGGAGCTTCTTGTGCCCTGCTTTCCAGTTCTGTTTAGGAAACCCACCCGGGCTGCGCATGCTACGACACACAGTGAGACACCATGGCCTACGGAAATTACTTACTTTGGTGTTTGTTACTAATAGACTTTTTTTTTTTCACTGACATCATTTGGACAACTCCTGGCAGACTGCCCCACAAGTCACACTACAGAGGAGACATCTGCATACAGGGATGCTACGTGTACAGTAGATGTGCTAGGGATAATCAGAGCCCTTACTTTGCAAGGACCTCAGTCATGGGTTCCTTGCAAGGGCTGAATTCACAGGCAGTTCCTGGAAAGCAAGACTCAGTTATAGGCTGTGATCTGCTGAGAATTGCATATCATCACAGTGGATCATGTCACTACTCTCTTTGCAGCCCATGCCAGCCTAGAAGTCAGCCTTTCTCTCAGTACAGAGCAGGCAGGAAGGCTCACCTGCATACACGGCTGCAGGTCTGCCGTGTCTTATCAGGGATCGTTTCCCATCCACCAGAGTCCCTGGAGTAGGTGCCAGGCCCACATGCCTGCCAGCAAGGCTTACAGCAGCATCGCTCAGATGAGAGAAAGGGAAAGGACAGCTAACACTCCCCTGCACCAGCACAGTGTGTCCCAGAAACCTCTAAAGGAGTCGCTGCTAATTTTCCCTCCCACAGTCCCCCTGGATGGCGTGGGCATAAGAGTGTGGAAAAGGCTTTCAAAACTGTGACTTGCAATTTCCCCCACAGGGGCTCACACAGGAAAGTTGGGGAGAAAGGTGGGAAGTGTATGAGAAGAGGCACCTATTCACCCATTGCTTGCCAACCACTCTCCTCTGAAGTCCAGTGAATATCCCTTTCCCACTCTCCCAGAATAGGACGGATATAACATTTTATTTGGTGTAAAGCCTCCCGAAGAGTTGCTGGTGCCTTGCTCCTACCCCACATGGCATACTTCTGCCTCTAGTTGTAGGGCTCTGCTGTGAACGTAGGGGTCAGGGATCCAAGTGCAGACAATGAGCTTCTTGGGGTGAGATGAGTGAGGGTTTCACCACAATCATTTCAGAGCTGGCCTTGCCACGCACCCTGGGAAGAGCTGCCTTGGGACAGGTGAAGGGACGACACAGGGAGCAAGAGTCTGGGATTGGGATAACACCTGGGCAAGGGTGGGCAAGGGTGGAGGAGGAACCTCTTCTGGCAGCTTGGCCACCACTGGAAACCTGGACTTCGACTGATCTCTACAAGAAAAAAAGTGTGTAGAATTTCAGTACACAGCCCTTCCTGATGGAGAAAGAAAGAAGGAGCATCTATTTTGGGAAATGCTTTCCCACTCACATGCATTTCATGTGCATGGCAGTGCCTGCAGTCAGCCCAGCAGGCAGGTATGGACTTCTTCTGGCCAGGAAGGGAACCATCCTGGTGCAAGTGGCCCGTGTCATTGCTGCGAGGTCCAGAGAACTGCTGTTAATGCACAAGAGACAGAGACGTTTCTTCGCAGAGGGGGACAGGAGAGGAGATACCCTGCAGGCTACAGTCTGCACTTTCATCCAGATAACACCGGGAGTCATTCAAATAAAACCCGTTATCTTGGTTTCAAAACCATCAGCATTAATCAGAGTAGTGTCGTTTGCTCCCACACATCATTCCCCATTGCAGTCTCTTTCCCCTTGTTTCCATAATTTCTTTAATTTTTTTTTTTATTTTTTTTTTTTTTTTAGCATTAGTCTTTAAAGCAAGCTGCACTGCATTTAGCAAGATGTGGTTTCTCTTTTGTTTCAAAAGAGTGCAGTAGAGAGGCACACTTATATACTGGAGGCATCTGAAACGGAGAAAAAAAATTGGCCAAAGGAGGAAAAAGGGTTGCAAAAGTCTCATAATGGCCAAAACTGAGCTTTACTGGCAAAGGGGAACCTTGTTTCTCCTCATGCTTTGCATTCCAGAGTGGTCCAGGGTCAGGGAATGCCCCATAGGAAGGGACCTGTGAGTGCTTGATTAATGGAGAAAATGGCGTCATCCAAACGATGACTCTGGCCAAATGCCTGCAGCACCTCAGCAGACTGATCACAAAATCAGAATAAACCCAGCTGCACCTGGGCGCACCAGGCCTCCCGCAGGAGCTGAACGGCATTTGCATGTGTGAACAGGGTCTCACCATCTCCTGGTGCATCTGCCATGAAACCAGTGAGGGTAGGAGGAACCTGAGAGGAGAAGGTGCTTGTTGACCTGTGGGGTTTCAATATTTTGCCACAAAAATACAAGTGGTGAAGTCAGCTGCTCTCCTACGATCAAGCTGAAATGGGAGGAGCCTGGAGGCATTGTATTCTGGGGTGAGGAATAGTCCTAAAATCTTCTTTCTCTTTTGTCAGCGCTCAGTTTGTTTTTCTGGGGCATGGATGCATGCAAGTGTGCGTGCACACGCACATGGGAGGAACAGAGGTACTTATGGGTAAAAAGCATCATGAATAGAACTGGACAAAAATCCAAAGCTGGTCTGGTGAGGGGGGCTTATTTTCAATTTTTTTTTCTTTCCTTTTCCATTTGAAAGGTTGGGGTATTTTTTTAATATTTTAATTAAGCAGCTGGAGTCATGCATCAATGAATATTTGTGTGTATGAGCTTGGAATTTATCTATCTCTTAAATCTATTTTGTATGCATGAATAAATGTTGCATATACCCTAACATCAGTGGTAAGAGGCCTATTTAACAACCTTTAAGAAAGACAAGCAATTAAAATTTAGCAGAAGACAAAGTATATGAAATTTTTAGGTCATTTCCTTTAGCAGTTTTTTTATGCTGGAGGCAAAGAAAGTGCCGTGGAAACCTGCTGAAATGCAAAGCTGTCATGTAAAATGCCACATTATCCGAGCACCTCATGTCTCCAAAAACCTTGCAATTTTTACAACATGCTGAGTACAATTTAATTAGGAATCTTCATGCAGGGACTGTTGTCAAAGAGTGTGCTTTTCTCTGCATGCAGTAGTTAATAGTATAAAAAAAAATGTATAATCCAATAGCAAGTGGAAAATCTGCAGCCAGACGCCTGCAAAGCCTCTGAGATGTCAATTAAAAGAGATTAAATAAAATGGAATGTAATTTTGAGTTATTATTTCAAAAAGCACATCCATAAATTATAAAGCGCTCTTCCCAACCAGAAACTTGCGGAAGCTGCGTGTCTAACACAAACACATTAAGCCACTGGTGCCTTCTCAAGGGACTGTCGAATAGGAAATAATATTGTTCTTGAAGAAAAAAAATATATGAAGCAAAACCACCACAATGATTTAACAACAGAGTGAATTAAGCTGAAGGACAGTGTGTTGACCGTGCTAGCGACAGAAATGCTGTGTTGCCCTGTAGCACAGGTACGGGGCTGACCCTGCCTCCCCATTCCCAGTTCTGGCCATTTATCCTTTGCAGGGTATGTCTGAGCCTCTCAAGCCTGCTGACAACAAGGGTTTGAAAAATCAGCCTCTTGCACCTCCAAAATAGGGCTTACACTTTGAAATTATTCAGCCATGCTGCTGAGAGAGAAACAGAAAACAGAAAGACAGGCCAACAGAAAGAAGGAAAGACAGAAAAACATTTTCAGGACAAGCAAACCCAATTTCGCAACACTGTGGTCTGAAGAAAGGCAGCAAAATTGAAGTGGAAGCTTTCCAGTGCTGTTGGAGCAGAGAATTCTTGTCCACAAAACTGTAATTACTGATTTTTATCAACTTGCCATTGCAGCAAGTAGTACAGTATCTAGATGAGGCATTTAAGCACTTTCATTTTATCTTAGGACATCTCTGCTACAACTGATTTTAAATGCGTGACAATTTTATATACAGAAATTACATAATATTTGGCTACTGCAGGACCTTTGCAGGTACAGTTTCAAAGTACTGGAGCATTCAGCTAGGAAAATACCGATTTCAAGCCCAGTTGCCATAATTTTCAAACATACTAAAAGTAACTTTCCTATAAAACTTGTAATATTTCTAGCACGCATGCTCACATTCACAGAGAGCTCCTTACCTCAGCCTCCAGCTTACTAAGTAATGCCGGCAGAGCAGCCTCACGCCAACAAAACATGGGTGGCCGAGAGACCCTGAACTCTACTCATTCGTTGCATGTTAACATTAATAGCAATTGTTCTAAAAACACAAACAATAATTTCTAAAACTGGTAAATACTACCTCATCTAAAACCACTGCAGTGACAAACCTGTGCTTCCTTCAGCATCTGTTTAAGAAAGGGCATATTAAGAATGACAAACTTCTTACGACACTGAATTCAGAGGTGAATTTTGATACCTGATTAACACAGAGGAAACTGCGGCATTTGAGCAGCTTGAAGGTCTCCCAGGTCCTAGGTGACTGTACATTTAGATGCTGACACATTCAGAATTATCCAGCTGACCCGGAATGCTACAGTGCGAAATGCAGAAGTACGTCTCTGTGGTGAATGTGCTTTGCTCTGTGACAGCAAATTTATGGTGCTATAGAAATGGTTAATAATGATTTCATAAGCTACATTAAGTAAAACATGCAATAACCATACCTCACGGAATACTCAAAACTATAAATGACCCAACTCAAAACAAAATCTAAAAATGGATTGGCATGAGGTTATAGTTTTCAGTGTTTGGATTTATGAAAGAGCACCTTTATTTTACACATTACCCGCCTATACATTGCCCTGGTTGCCTCTGAGAAATTTTTATATAATGCATCGGTGAGGAATCCTAAGTTATAAGGCAGAATATCTCACATCTAAAGGTTTAGAACTACCATTAAATTAATATTGGATCTCAAATATAGAGCAAATAGCTCCTAAAAAAAAGTGTACAGATCCCTTAACATCTAAAGAGGGCTTATAACAAATATGAATGTAATATTGAATTTCAAACTGAGTGAGAAAAAATTAATTTGTAGTCTTGCTATAAAGATAGAGCTGCTGCAGAATTCCCAGGAGACTTCAGACCAGATATTCAGCTGCTATGAAGTGATGTAGTTTTATATGTGCAGTATGTTGTCCACTATGGAAATTTTCTAACACACAGAATGATAGGGCTCAACTCACTGTGGTATGAATAATTCAGTACATAAATCTGAAGGAGCATCTGCTCTGAAGGAAAGGCAAATTAGGCTTGTATTCCTTCTTGCTTTTTGTATGAGCAAGACTATTAGGTATGTAAATGTGTGAATTTAAGATCTTGTGACTGAATACTTGATTCTGTGCCAGCAGAATAAGGAACCAGATTTTTGGCTTAAATCCATGCCGATCTGGTTTGATATTGTTGTATCTGGATACAACACAGACAAGTGTATAACCCACACGTTTTGTTTAGAATGGGAGATGGTGGGTCAAATTCTGGCTCCTCCTGAAGGATCTGGCTGGTGCTGAGGCATGTGAATGCTGTACGTTGACTTTCCTATTCTCTAACTTGATAACTTTAATTCTTACTCTAATTATCCTGCCTCCTAGTAATATGCAGCGACGTGTTCACAGTACGTGAATCTAGCCAAAGATCTGTACAGAAAATGTAAGGGTTTGCCTTTTTTCTTCTTGCACAGAACATAAAGTGGGGGTATCTCTTTGACAGTGGCGCAACGTGCAGGATCCAGTGAGACACAAATACTTGATGCTTAGACAGTAATTGAAAACATGAAGATGAAGGGCCCAGATCATCCGTTCTACTTCAGTGGAGGTAGGCGGCTAACATCATCTGACGATTCACTTCACGGATTTTTAATAGAGAAGTCTATTACACAGCTACCTCTTATAAAGTATTTATCTCTCTGCTATTACAGTAATGTCTCGGTGCTTCTGGAGTGTTAAAAACATATTTACCCTCATAACTGGTAAAGTAAGAAAGCGCTCACTTTACAGATAGAGACACGGTGTACAAGTGCACTTGACACCCACAGCACCGAAGGAGTTTAGGCACCTGCAGTTTGGTAAATACCAAGTCCTTTGCAACATCTGTGCCTAAATTCCAAGGAGAAGTCACACAGGAGACCTGGAGGCTGAGGGAGCAAGGGAGGAGAAAGGACTGGCCCTGGCTGTCCTGAGTTTCAGGTGCCCATACCTCAATTATTTACCCATTCTGCTTCTGTTTCTGCTTCATTCCAGCAAGGAAAATTCCTAGGAACACCTGATCTCCTGTGCTAGGTCCAGCAAAGTTCCTGTACAACCCAGTATCCCCTCTCTAACCAGGAAGGCACATAAAGAAGGGTCCTGGCACTACTGTACATGCCCAAATCTTGACAGTTGGTCCTTTAGGATCGTGCTATGATTGCATTTAATAGCTGCTTGCCAAGCTTTCTTCTATGACTCTGCCTGGCTCCTTTTTGAAGCTCTGTGAAAAACATACTTTTGTTTTAAACTGCAGCACCACGAGTATGTTGGGTACGCTCTGTTTCTTGCATAACAAGAAAGAAGTGGACAGTTGTTCTCTCTTCACCTCCACTGCCTTTGGGTTTTGTGGGCTTTTTTTCCCAACTAAAACATTCAGACTGTTCTGATTCTAATGATTTTGGAAAAATATGAGAAAAATCACCTAGTAGTGCCATTTTGGGTAGAACTATTTATAAAGATATGATAAAAGAAGGCAAAGTTAATAAAAATAATAGGATCTACAGAAAAGCTGCAATTTATACAGTATACTTTGATCGTATAGAAAGCAAACTCTAAAATGAGACTTCTTCTGCAGCCTCTTCTAACACAGCAAGTCTTTGTTCTTCATTAAATAAGCCTTATGACACCTCCATATGTTAAACAATATTCATATTTTTCAGACTTGCCAAGAAGTCCTAAAGCAAAACAGCATTAAAGAAAGCATTTCTGTTGGGAAAGCTCCTGCACGCATGGTTCGTTAGTGAAGTGAAAATGGCTACGTGTGTGTGGTTAAGCATATGCTTGCTTCTGTCCTGAACCAGGGCCTTCCCAGACACACAACTACCGCTAAGACTCGGTATCACAGTAAACAGAAGCCCATTACCTCTTGCCAAGTTACTGGACTTGGAATTTCAAATGAACCTACTGGAATTTGACATCCAAGTCCTACTGAATTTCGATGTCCCATTGCTTTAGCTACCTTTCAAACTTAAGCAAACAGTTAATGCCATGCTTTCACAAAATGGACTAAAGCTTGTTAGCATGGTCTTCCTGCGTAAAATGTTCCTTGGATAAAGCTTGATAAAAGTCAGATGCCATACACAGTAACTTTTGGTAACTTTAGCAAAATAGACTTTAAATGGCAACCGCTTTACAAACCAACAAACGTCAGCAGTCTTGCAAGTCAGTAACAAGGAAGATATTGTTCTGGTGCATGGTGTGTGCGTCAGTCATCGTAGCAGCTTCCAAATTACACAAATGCTTCAGAAGAGATAGCTGGCAATTATCTTAGGTTTCCTCACCCGCGAGTCTCACATTGCATCCATCACACTAATAAAGCAGTCCACAAGCTGGGAAAAATAATCCTACAGAATAGCACCAAATACATACTATTGGTCTGTATAGCTGAGACTCCAACCTTCTTGTTCCCCTTACAGATTCAAGAGAGCAGCCACAGGTTCAAAATGATTTCTGATAGGAAGACACAGAGGCCATAAATTCTGAGACTCCTTCAAAAGTGATTGAAACGAAGCTTTCACCCCATGAGATTTATAGCTTGGAAAGCCATTACAAAATTCCTTTCTCTCCAATAAATTCGACATAATCTTTTAACTTTTAGATTGATCCATAGGGAGAGTCCACATTGTCTAAATGCTCTGCCTGAGCTCGAGTTCTATGTTTAAAACATGATGTGGATGTGGATGACAAGTGCCCATTAAAAAAGACCCTATGAAATTTTGCATAGATGAGCTAGATGGGAAAGAAATCCCCAGACTTCTCTGAGGTGTTCCAGCATTCCTTGCTAGCAAATGCTCTCATGTACCCCAACATGGAGTCAGGATGCTAGGCCCAAAATATTTTAAGGCACCGTATTCGCAATTCAGGCACCTGCTTGGCATCCCAGGTTCCTTTTGTGCATTTCCTCAGACTCTAAAGGAAAGGGCTCTCCGTTTTGCTGCATTGCAATCCTCATTCCCAACCTGCCTCCCTCTCTGTTGTCACCGCACCGCACCGGACGGGAAGCTGAAGGAAAGTATGTGCCTATTAGCAGGCACACACAGAAGTCAGGCTGCACTTTGGACATATAGAACCTATTAGTTTTTAAATCTCCCCCAGAGACTGTCTGTATTTATGATGCCACAAAGAAAACCCGTGTGCTTGGACATATTGAGTGAAATTAAGACGATCAAATGTGTTTATGCAGTGGTGGAAAACAAGCAGTTGAGAAAAAGGTTTAGTTAAAGGTTTATTGCTCTGACAACTATGACCAACGTTTTTGTACAGACATTTAGTTTTTTTATCACTATGATTAATACTTTTGCTCAGCATTTTAACCAAAGGGTTTAAGGAGAGGGCATTTATTTTGTGTGGCATTTAAACAAGATTCTGAGCAATGCTGGAGGATGGATGGCCAGAAGGTAAAATAATGTTGCCCAGTATAACCCTTTAACAACTCAAATTTAAGAGTTCATAATCTGAGGCACAGTGGCTCACTGACCTCCAATAAATATCTTGTGATACTATAACATGCATCTTACTATTACAGAGCAACACCAAGAGAGATCTGATAAACCCGTTTACTAATTCGCCTTCTTCTTGGTGTGTGTGAAAGGACCAGAGCGGAAACTGGTGCCAAGTAAGACCTGCACCCACACATGTGTGGTTAGGGACATGGTTTAGTGGTGGGATGGCAGTGTTAGGTTAACGGTTGGTCTTGATGATCTTAAAGGTCTTTTCCAACCTAGATGATTCTATAATTCTATGTGGACATTTCAGTTTTATTTTCTCATTTAATAAAGTAATAGCTGCAGTGGCTATATAATTGTGTCACTTAAGAGTCCCCTTTGCAACAGTCTTGTGTTTCTCTCCCATGCCATGTATCGTGAAAAATCCTAAGGTACAGATAACCCCTCTTTTAAGCCCCAGCTTCGACCTAAACGTTGCTTCCAAGCTTCTCATGAATGCTCTTCTCTGCTGCAGCCTCTTGGTGGCAATAGCATAAGGCAACATGTTGGAAAGTGTACTAAAGGCTACCAAAGGCTACATCTTCTGATGTTTTGTGGCAGGTAGGACTCCCTACTGGAAGGCCTGGAAGAGGAGGTAGTGTTAAAAGTCTAACTCTCAATGACATATTCTTTTAGCTTTGTCGAACTTCCTTCTTCCAAATATACGAACTCTGATGTTTGCAGGAAATGAGATCTTTGAGGGGAAGAAAAAAAATAAAGATTAGTGGATCCCCATGAATTCTGAAGACTTGTTAATTATGCAGTTGATTGACACCCTTTGGATGGGTCCAAAGAAACTCAAATTTTCTGTTTTGTTACTAGGTCCTCTTTCCTTCTACTCCCACATTCATTTCATGGGAACCAGCACCTACCTTTAACTGTACATGCACCATTCCAAAGGAGCTCCTCCAAGTGTGGTTGAGGGAATCCCAAGCCCTTGCCCACACATCCTGGGCAGTTGTGTCAGACTGAGGACCAAGTCCAAGTCAAAACAAGCAATAATTTTGCTTACTGAAGTGCAAGCCCTCAGCCCATGTAGGAGAGCAACACCAGCGTTAAATGCTAACACACAACTGTGCTGACAAAGTGCATATTCAGCCACTGGAATACACTTGTTAATATTTTGGGACTGGATTGTTAGTTCCAGTGACCTCTGGCTGAGAGATTGAAGAGCCATCTAAGATGCTGCAGCAATTACTGAAGCTCATGTATGTTATGAAGCAGCAACTACCTTCTCCCCTTTAATGATGGATGTAATTATACCTAAAACTACAATAACATGCCCTGTCAGTCTAAAAGAATCTGGCATTCACTCCCCCTACCCTTGCCAAAACATTCCCATTGCCAGACCTGATCATTTACCCCTGTCACCCCCCACAGCAATTGCCAGCACAAGCTGAGCGTGATGCATGGGGCAGGGCTGAGCTGTGCCAGAGCAGGGCTGAGAAGGACCTTTTGTTTGACAAATGGTCTTCGCTTGGGAAATAACTTTACAGCACAGAAAGAGTTCAGATCTGTTGCCAGTTAACTCATCTGCTACACCATTTAGCTTGTGGTTGTACAGGCACATTCACGACTATTTTTCCTGCACCTTTGAAGAAAAGTGCATTCATGGAAGGTAGCAGCTTACGGACTTAAACTCTTCACAGGGTTTACCAGCCTATTTCAGGTGTGACATTTACGCTTAGTTGAAACAGTGAATTGCTATTGATCAGGAAACTTTATCAGCTTTCCCAAAGTGAAATGAAGACTCTGGCAGTACGCTTTTACCTCTGTATTCCAGGGTATTACACACAGACATATAAATTGACTGCAAACTGTAAAAAGAAGTTCAACAGAAAATATAAGCTGCAATTTTTTTTACTGCTTTTCTAGCAAGACACTAAGTTCATCAGCTGGTTAGGATTTAGCAGCTCAGACATTTTTATTAGTGTGTCTCCACTGACTTGGAATTTATTTTCATGTTATTTGATCGAACTGCATGCAGGGAATACTTTGTGCTTAGTGAAGACAAAACAATATTTAAGACTTTCAGTCTTCTTTTCTCATTTTGCTAGCATCATCTAGTTTTTAAAAGCAGAAAACCTGCAAAACAATTTACTTTTGATTGCACTGACTTCTGTGTGTGTAAGAGGACTCCAAAGTAAAGCTGATTAGTTTCAGTTTGGTATACTGGCAAATTGGCACAATTTCTAATCAGCATATTGCACATGGCAATCTAGGCATCCATAAAACTTTCCATAGTTTTAGAATCATTAATGACATTATTTAAAGTTATTGAAAAATTATTTGAAATTACTTTAATAGCCTTTTTCCCAAGAGCTCAGCTATTTATAGGAACATGGATTTTCACAGTCTTTAGGTGAATAAAGAACATTATTTTCTCCAAGGCCAGGCTTGAATCTTCCTTTTGAGGGCAAGGGGAGTGTTTCGTTGTATACTATTCTCTGGCAAGCAGTGGGCAGCAAAAGAAACCCCAGGTTTAAGTGACTGGACTCACCAGTCAGTAAGAAAATCAGCTGTGATACTCTAAATAACAATTTACCTTCAAGTGGCAGAGGTTTGGTGAACCTCTTCCTCCTGGTGCGCTGTGTCCTTACTGACTTCAGCTCATCTCTGCTAGGCACTAAAGATGGGGTTTCAGTTCCTCATCTTTCAATCAGCTTTCAGGTGGCTGAATTTGTTTTGCATCATACCCAGATATGATCTGCAATGTGCCAAAAACTTATGGTTATTCACACCACCTCTTGATAACAAAATCAAGGGCATCTCCAGTTGCGCCAGGACAGGTTTAGGTTGGACATTAGGAAAAATTTTTTCACTGAAAATGTTGTCAAGCATTGGAACGAGCTGCCCAGGGAAGAGGTCAAGTCCCCATTCCTGGAGGTATTTAATAGACGGGTAGAGGTGGTGCTTAGGGACATGGTTCAGTGGTGGGATGGCAGGGTTAGGTTAACAGTTGGACTTGATGATCTTAAAGTTCTTTTCCAATCTAAACAATTCTATGATTCAATCATTCTATGATCAAACCCTTTCAGGGTGAAGTTTTGACGTAGAAGAAACTGAGCGCTTCAGTACAAGGACTTGTCAGGATTCTTCTGCATTTGTGTCATCCTTTACGGCCACTGATTATTTTTGGCCAGACAGGACTGTAATGGTCACAACTATATGACACCACTCAAGGCATCCTATCTAATAATTCCTGTTCCAAGTTCAGGTTGAGCAAAACCGTATCTTTAAAAAAAGTACCCGGTCTTGATATAAAGATGGCAAATGGTATAAAAGCCTGTCCCCTTCCCTTTGAAAGTTGTTCCAGTTCACAGTGACCCATATTGTTTTAAAACGTATGTTGTGAGCAGAATTTGTCTCTCTCAGTGGCTGCTCTCGATCCTTTCTTCCCCCAGCCTGTATTGATACTGGGGGTTACCCCAACCCAGGTGCAGGACCTTGCACTTGGCCTTGTTGACACCCAGATATGATCTGCAATGTGCCAAAAACTTATGGTTATTCACACCACCTCTTGATAACAAAATCAAGGGCATCTCCAGTTGCGCCAGGACAGGTTTAGGTTGGACATTAGGAAAAATTTTTTCACTGAAAATGTTGTCAAGCATTGGAACGAGCTGCCCAGGGAAGAGGTCAAGTCCCCATTCCTGGAGGTATTTAATAGACGGGTAGAGGTGGTGCTTAGGGACATGGTTCAGTGGTGGGATGGCAGGGTTAGGTTAACAGTTGGACTTGATGATCTTAAAGTTCTTTTCCAATCTAAACAATTCTATGATTCAATCATTCTATGATCAAACCCTTTCAGGGTGAAGTTTTGACGTAGAAGAAACTGAGCGCTTCAGTACAAGGACTTGTCAGGATTCTTCTGCATTTGTGTCATCCTTTACGGCCACTGATTATTTTTGGCCAGACAGGACTGTAATGGTCACAACTATATGACACCACTCAAGGCATCCTATCTAATAATTCCTGTTCCAAGTTCAGGTTGAGCAAAACCGTATCTTGTACCCGGTCTTGATATAAAGATGGCAAATGGTGTAAAAGCCTGTCCCCTTCCCTTTGAAAGTTGTTCCAGTTCACAGTGACCCATATTGTTTTAAAACGTATGTTGTGAGCAGAATTTGTCTCTCTCAGTTCTAGACACCTATGCCTGAGCTAGACTCTTTTTATAGACAGTGGAAAAAAATAGGCATTGCCAAAGCACAATTCAGCTGACCTATTTTAGATCAGCTCTCAGTTCTAGACACCTATGCCTGAGCTAGACTTTTTATAGACAGTGGAAAAAAATAGGCGTTGCCAAAGCACAGTTCAGCTGACCTATTTTAGATCAGTTGAAGAGTGACCTAGACAAGTCACTTCTTTTTATCCTGTCGGCTGAAGGGAGGTCTAGTTCAGGTATATGTACTAGAGGTATATTTACCAAAGATATATTATGTCTATACCCGAACTCCAAGATATATAGCCTCAAGTACATTTCTGCACTGTAGTAATCTACATCTGGAAAGGTGAATCCCCCCTTACCTTTACCTGGACCCTAATTTTTCCATAATTTCATCTAAAGAGAAATATTTTTGTTTCAGACCACAGCCAGCTTATGTCCTCATGCTCTCTCCAATGAGCTACATCAAAGGAATTTCTAAATCTCCCAGTATAATGCAGAATTTCAAGCCTAGAAATCACTCTGTCATTGTTTTATGAAGCCCGCTCCAGTGTTTCAGCAATTTAGGGGGTGACGGATAGCTATATGAGATGATGCTTTGCAAGCCAGATCCCAGCCGTGTTGTGTATTTGGGTATAGAGGCACTAGCAGTGCCCCTGGAGGGACATTTAGGCACCGTACTGTGGGGTTGTGCCTAATTAATCAGGTGACTCAGCCACTTAGTTCAGGACAATTGTCATACTGGTGTGACCATATTCATTCACAAGTGACTTTGTTATCGCAGCATTGCCTTGCGTGGCACAGCTTAGACGTGAGTGCAGCTGGATTTAGAAAAATATCATTCTGATTTGGATGTCTATCACCAAGGAGTGGGACAGCAATGAAATTAGCTTAAGATACTAAATGATGAAAAAAAAGATAATGACAATAAGGAAACAAAATACCAGACATTTAATAAACCTTACAATGGATGTATTTAAGTTTGGAGTGTTCCTTAAACATCCAGTGAGGGAAACCAGCTTACTAGCTATAGTCCAAATATTACCTGTAGTCATATTACTTGGAATACATTTTACATAGCAAAACTTCCAAATAACTAAGTCTGGAAAGCTATCAATAAAATTGTTCACAACTACATGATCTGTGCTTATGCAGCAGCTGGTATTTCAGCCCTGTATGATACTTATTTGCCTTAAGCAAAATAAATCACATACACAATTAAGGTTCACAAGAATGCTAAGGTAAATGTGTCTGGCTTTAATGGGTGTCATATATATATTGCTCTTAGCATCAGAGGGAGCAAAGTCTCACCCTGGTAAACCTGATGACTAGGGAGTTTGCAGCCCTCCAAACAGTGCACTAGCAGATGAAATTACATGGAGAGTTGCCGCTGCTGCTTAATTAGCAGGATGATAAATCTCAGGGGAATGTTTGCCCTCTGTATGACAAAACAGCAGAGGTGGTGCGATGGCTGGGGGGGGAAAGTCGGTCCATTCTGTTAGAGCTTAAATCACTGCTGTCTTCTCAAACTCCCCCTAACGCTTTGCTCCTGACGCCCGACCTGGAGCCTCATGATCTGCACTGGAGAGCCAAGGGAAAAAAGGGAAACGCTGCAATATGTTTGAAGCAGCTCATTTTGAGCTGAGTCTAAAGGACTGGTAGAATTGGACTAACAAGATTCTTTTTTTTCCCTAAGCTCAACACACCTTTCTTTTATATACTTATTTTATTGTGCAACTAAGAGAGAGAAATGAGTGCTCCAGAAGTCCTACCCAAATTAGCTCGAACCCAGTGAGTGCTTAGATCTCATCCTGCAGAGGCCTGGCAGCTACAGAAAAGGCGGGATGGGAAAACACTCAGAAATGTTTCACTGCAATATTTATACTTGAGTCTCTATCAGTATTTCTTCTTCTGAATCATACATTTTGCTACGCATTAGCAATAGACTCCCTATTTCCTATACAACCACATCCCTCTTTTTTAACTTTGCCAGATCAGTCATGTAGTCATTGGACAAGATTTGCTTCCCCTCTCCGCGGAATGAATGGCATTTTCTTGTGAAGAAACTTTGCTTCATCATAACGAGGATGCCCTTGTTAGCACAATTCATCCTTAATGACAACTTGAAAGAAGAAGGTACCAAGATAGAGAGAGCTAAGCTTTGCAGCAGGCTGAAAGGCTAACAATTAGTGGCCCCTGCATTCAGTCGTTTCTCAGGAAACATTGCACCGTAACAGCTTAAACGCTCGCATGGGAAGAAATCAGTTTAGTCTCACTGTCTGGCTGAGTTTCAACAGGAAAAACAATTTAGGGCAGGGCTTAAATGACTTCAGAGAGGACCTTAACAAGTATCTTAATTGTTTCATGCTTGATATCTGGGACTCTTTACGAAAACAACTCAGATAAGTAGAATTTTTCTGTTTTGAGACGTCACCAAGGCCATAAAATGGACTCAGAACTGTTGAATTTTTTCCTATTATCTCTAACTGAATGGTTTCTTTTCTTGTTTCATGACCTCCAGCTTCTTCAAGGTCAAAGATAGACAAACTGTTTGTCACCATGGGATTAGTGCAAGTGTGGCTGCAAGCTAGAGCTAGCACCCATCCTATTACTTTTCTCAAAGGTACAACACAATACAGGCTTATCCTTTTTTTCCAGCCACCAGCAATAAAGAAATATGTTACACTGGCAGAAACACTCACTCACTTTTATATCTGTAGAACGGGAACAGAATATAATATATAGCATCATACATACGTCCTCCTGCTGAGGATAATCCTGGCTTGCTCCCATCCAAATCAATGCGAACGTTATGCTGATAGAGTAGACCTTTTCAGAGATTAACTAATCGAGAGATGGAGGGAGAGCTGAGTGAGCAGCTTGCAAGTCGTAATTTATCTGACAAACAGCAAGTCTTTCCCTTCCTGGTACCCTGCACCCCGGTTGGGGTAAGGGGCAACTTGTATCACAGATATGAACTGGAAATAGAGTCCCCCAGTTGCTCTGCTTTCTCAACAGAGCGGGAAGGAAGGAACAGCACTACATGATCAAAACAAGAGGTCTGTTGCCATGACAGCTTGGCTTTTCTATCCACTTAGTAGGTACATGGAGCCTAAGATCCATGGCATTATTGTCATCAGCTGCTGACATCATCGGCCTGACCCTGTATTTTGGCAATCCACAGAAAGCTGTAAGAGAAGCATTACCTACTTTCACTCATGTCTTGGCATTGGTGTGTAAGCCAAACCACATCCTTTACCCCTTTCTTACTTTTTGATGCAGTGCTGAGACGTTTCATTGCACAGCTACGCAACACCCAAACCAGAATTTAAACCAGCACAGCAAGCTGGCTGTGTTAGAAGATCTCTAATCATGCAAGAAAACACCTAATGGAATAGCAGCCTTACTTGTCCTCAGTGGTGCCAATGGAAATGTTGACCTCAAGAGAACAAAACTGGGTAATGTGCCGACCTACGGTTCACACAGTGATTTTTAAAACTCTGAGTTGTTGTTAAAACTGGCAGTGCTTCCTTGACTCTAGGGCATGAGCTAGGACAACTGGGGGAGGCCGTGGCGCTGCTAATAGCTGCCACTTATTGAAAATGAGTGAGTGACAAATCCATGAGGCAAGCTGAGGTAATGCCAGACAGCTGCAAGGGATCACTTCATGAATAATGTAATTTCATCCCCCCGCACACAGAGTTAAAATGCTTCTAATTGTTACTGCACAGATGGGACCAAGATCCTCTGTGGTTGGTTTGCTGCTCCCTGGAGAGGCAGAGCTCCATTAGAGAGGGATGTAAGCCTAATAAAAAAAAGAATTGATGGCTATTAAAAGAAAATATGTTTTTTCCTTTTCTTATATTGTAATCTCCCGACTGATGGGTTAGGTAGCAAAAAATTTAGGGTAATGAAGAAACATTTACCAGAAATGTGCTGCAGTATATCTAAGGACACCAGCAGGTGCTGCTGAATAATTAATTTTTAATGTATTCATTCTATTTTACTGCTAGCGTTGACAGCCATTAGCAACATAAATAACAGCAGATTCTCTTTTGTGGACCACTCTCCTGTCAATGTTCATTTTAAAAAGGGGAGGACAAAATATTCTCCACAGAAAGAAGAAACGCATATATTTCATATTCAAATGTAGGTACATACGCGCACATATACGTACAACCATGCATATACAGTGTTGTTTTTTTTTCAGGGAATGATCTTGCACCGTCAGAGAAAATCAGACTAGATATCTTAACACCTCTTTGCCCCCTCTGACCCCTGATTTTATGTTTGCATTTAAAAGGCACATCTTCCTATTTACCATCTCTTGAGACACAGGTTTGCAACATGTATTGCACAGCACAGATTAACATGCTAAGCAAGTTTGTTGAAACAAAATTATTAAAGCCCTTTAGAGAAAATAAGTGTGTGAGATAGCTCTGTCAAGACATCAATCCCTATCCATACATGCACAATAACACAGAGTGGTCAAACTGGAAAATCAGCCGGTGAATATTAGGTTATTTACTGAAGTCAAGAAAGCAATCTTGATTGGTTCCACTGGTAAATCATGGATATTTTTCCTTTCAGTTAACTGAAGTCCACTATAAACAAAGAGGGTAAATATGATGCCACATTAGCACGCAGTGATGTATCTCTAAATAGTGGTACTATTTGAAACCAAGGTCACCCCCCTTGATTACTGCCCCTTATTAGCATGCTAGGGGGCGCAAGACTTTATCCCAAAGCCTCCGAGGATGTTTCAGCACAAGATGAAAGGGAGAAGTGCAAATACCATTACCCATGTGGCATAAGGGGTGTTTGTTGTTTGACTCTGGTGGGTACAGACATGCATTTTGAGGTCCTCGTGGAGGTGCTCTCTAGACACTGAGGTCCATTTCAGGCCATTTTGTTGTACCTGGTTTCAAATAGAAAGTGGAGAAAGCCAGCGGAGTCGTTTGTCCAACCATCATTCACTCAGCTAACCTAGGCTATGTTTGACGGAGGTCCTAAACCTGGCAAGTCTCCTCTGGGCTTCAAAATGAAAAGTTTGGGGCATCTCTACAAGCAGATGAAAGGGTAACGCTTCTGCATGTCACAGGCTTTCCACTTGCCTGCCAGGTGCCACTTCAAAACCAGCATTTTGCTGTTGCCTGAGAACATGCTTGGTGGGAAGCCGTGGTGCAGATCAGGTGTGTAATGTGTCGCTGGGCTGTCTGAAACCTGACAAGAGACTGTAACATTTCCTCCAGAGTGGCTACGCTCTCCTGGATTCAAATCTGTCTAAGCTTCTGTAAACGTGAGTTTAAGCATTTCACGAGCTCAATGAACCACAAGATCACAAGCTGTCCTGGTCTAGCTTTTGACTATGAATGTAGAGATTGACTAAACTTAGGCCTTTTTTACATGGATCTTTGCTTAGGAAAAGAAGTAACTATTACTAATGACAGCTAAACCACAGAAAGAGTCCTTTCTAACGAACTTACTTACCTGTAATTTTCTGAATTCTTCAATTCAAAATGGATTCTCATGAGAGTAGCAGTGATGTGAATTTGGACCAGTTCAGCTCCCCACCAGGCTAGCAACACCAGGACCTGACTTTGCCTTGCTGCCCCTGCCCTGACAGGAAATACATGAAACGGCCTACAGTGCAAAGAATAAAGGCTTTTAGGACAGTCCAATAATTCTGACCTTTATCTTATCCAAGTCTCCAGTCCTTCTCAAAGCTCCTGTTTTGTACACACACCAAAGGTGCTAGTTTGGCCTTTCATGGAAGAACCCTGTCCCAGAGCCAAAATCCAGACGTGAGCACTCTCTGTGTTTGAGATCTCTCTTTCTCCTCATCTCCCATAGAAGATCCATGGGTATGACAGCCGTCCTCTGGGATCCAGTTAGCAACCATCTGATTAATTCTTTCTTATGGCTCTCAAGCATTTTGAGAAAACTTGCCAGAGGTGTTTAAGTGGTATCTCCTAGCATTACTTTCTGCTTTCTTCCAAGAGAAAGCACAACATGAAATGTTTGGCTTCAATTTTTCAAAAAATCCCTTGGGTTGAAATAAAACACATTTACACACATCCCTTGGGAAGCCACCAGCTTTCATGAATTCTTGGTGTCATAAACTCTGCAGGAACAAAAGTATGTAGCACATTGTCTTAAATGTATTGGGAGAAAGGCATTTCTTCTTTTATTACAAAAGCTGAGCATCTCCTAAATTACACGTGCCAAGGCCTCACAGTAAATGCACCGGAATGTATAAAACTACAAGCCCTTGCACAGCAAACTAACTAGCAGACAAGAACAACTCAAAAAATCTACCAGAGAACATTAGAAAAGAGAAAGGAAGCTATGTCCAGACCCAACTGGAATGATCAGCTTTACAATATTCAGGGGAAACCTCTCCCAGTAAAGAGCTACAGATTAATTTTTATTGTTCACATCAACACCGCTGCGAAATTAAAAGGACTGTTAATCAAACTTCAAAGGACATCCATGAAGTCTTTTGGTTCTCCCAAAGTTCTCCCAAAGCAAAGTGCTGCCATGTTCAAAGTTGTTTAAAATGCTCTTTGTGGTGATGGTACCCCACCTCCTCATCCAGCCTAAGACAGAATGAAGAAATCTAGAAAGCAATATGCAGAGACCTTCTCCCCAGACTTTTAAGGTGGTTTTGAAAGCAGGGGTCATACTAGTGATGGCCTGCATGCCAGACACAACTCCCACACCAGATTTCCAGAAGCTATGGCAGCTGCATCTCCTGTCGAGGAAGAAAACAGGAAAATACAAAGTCTGCAGGGAGGTTCATTTTCGAGTTTGCATCAGCAAAGGGGATGCAAACAGGGGTTCCCACACAAGGAACAGGCAGGCCTGGCAAACAGAGGCATTCAATGAGCATGTGCTGCTGTTTGTATCCCAGCTGCCTCTTGCCAAAAATTTGCTCCAAGAGGAGCAGGCAGGCTTTGCAGAAAAGTGAAGTGGCACAGACACAGGTGGAGGGAATAAGACAATTGAGCTGAAAACAAAGCTCTGGAAATAGGGCTCGTGGGTCTTGATAAACTTCTGCAGTTTTAAGATACAGGTTGCATATGAAAATGTGAATCCATTGCCATCTGTGCCACAGCACACGGACAAATAAGCGACTCAATAAAGACAAACCAGCCAGGGAACAAGTCAGTGTGCACGTCGGCACAGCTAGGAGTCAAATCAAGGCCCAAGCCCCCCCAAACGGGGCAGCTGCCTTCTCAAACACATTCCCGCCCCAAAGGAAACAGTGGTGGGAGCATCTTAAACGTATCAGGGAGACCTTTGGTCTTCTGTGGCTGTGCGTTCAGTGCTTTGAAAGAGAGTGGTTTCAAAACAGTAAGACTGTGTGACAGAGAGGGAAGAACAACTCATCAGATGTTAAAAAAAAAAATAAATCCCTTTTTGATTCTTTCCTTACTGATAAGGCAGGGAGCATTTGTGTTGCTCCACAATCCTGGAGAAAAGGCTACGTGAGGTTGTTTCAACTGCAGCTACAGCTGAACACAACAACCAATTTTAGCCAAGAAGGACTTTCATTTGGATGAATGGGCACGGATGGAAGAGAAAAAGGAGTGAGAAATTCAGTGCTTCTGTTTTCAGACTTCTTTACAAAGGATTTTGTTTCACAATTTGCCTAAGTTTAGTCTTTGAAGGATCTCAGTAATGATAATTAAACAAAGTAGCAGGAGATAGAATAAAAATATTTTGGTCAACTAAACCAGTGGGTTTTTTAAGTACTGTTTTTCTTTTATCAGGAAAATAATGTAATCCCAACTGGAGGAAGAGACTGGGGGAGCTGGGAAAGGGGGACGTTGGCTTTATTTAGGCTCCATAAACAAAGCAAAAACTCAGTTCTCTCATTTCTTCATGCTTTCTTACTGACTGCATGTTGGTATTTTTAGGATACAAAATTCTAGTGTCCTGCCTTTCTTCTAGGCAGAGCATGTTAACAGAGCCCTCTTGTAAAACAGAACTGAGTTTTAAGATCAGACATCCTGAAATAATAATCCTAAAATTCACAGGCATGGCTTTCTTCCCATCTTATAACATCAAATGGAAACACAGTAATGGAGTAGAAGGGTAAGAAAAATTAAAACACTGAAACACTGGTAGAGAAAGAGCCAGTCCAGATAGAAAACGTAGCCACGTTATTTGAAAAACTCATCCAGGATGCTGCCTCCAATTTATGTTTATCTTTCAAGACAGATTTTAACAATATTTACTTACATAACTGTCCTCCCTTAGGGCGCCGGCTGCACTGCTGATTCATTTGAGGCCAAGGTTCACTGAGCATTAGATAGACCCAGATATTAAGAAGGAAAGATAAATTGAGCCTAATGATAAGCTGGGGATGACACATGTTGAAATCTGCTTCTGCTGTTGCTGCCGCTGCCGCCTGCCTCCTCACAGCCTCTGCTGGGGAGCCACGCCACCTGACCGTATGAGATATAAAGATGTGACGGCGTAACAACCCCCCCTTTCATCAGAGGGGGACCATCAGCCCAGGGTAAGCTCTGCCAAGGAAACCTGCTGCCACCAGCCCTAAACTCCTCTGGCTCCTATTCCAGGCCATTAGTGAGGGATTTTCTGTGTGCAGCATTGATGACTTTATTCAACTTGTGCTGCGTGTGACAAATGTTTCCTAAAGCCAAGAAGGGGTAAGTGCGGAAGCAAAAAGGCTTGCAGAGGACTGCATAACACTGGGCAGGGTATTACACAGTCAACACCGAAGCAAGAGGCATTGCAGGTGTCTGAAATCCCTCAGTCTTGATCTCATTTAAAGAGAGCCTTAGCAAAAGCCCAGTGAAGGAATCAGGAGGTTTTCTATTATCCTTAGAGTGCTGTATCCGTCTCTCCAGAGGATTTAGATGAATGCAGGTGAACGAGGCAGTTAAAAACCTCACCTATATAGTAGTAAAGTCAGTGCAAGCAAAGGCTATCACCCTGGTCTTACATGCACAGCAAGGTAATGTAAGAAGGAAGAACTGATTTATGAGTCTTGGATCAGCAGCTGAAAGAGAGTGAACGCTAACTTCAACTTTAACTTGTTTCTTTAATCATGTTTCCAGGTTAGGGATTGCCCATTAATAAAAGTGACAACAAAAAATCTTTACAGACTTTGAAGAAAACACAGTTCTTTAATCTTAAGAAGTTATTTCCCAAAGCTACCTCTAGCTTAGGGAGGCAAATTCTCCTGGCTTCCCTCATCATAACAAGATCCTCTCTGGGGGCAATTCAAAGCAATTAAAGCCCAGCTCTGATCTGCTGTTAACTACAACAGGCATTTAGGAAGTGAGCTTTTGAAAATACCCTCCTCAGACCTCATCTAGCTGGAGTACGGAGTTGAATAGACAGTGAAATGGAAGGGATGAACAGAAAATTTTGCCTCATAAGGGTCCCAAAGAGGTTCTCTTATTCTTAGAGGGGGAAGAGGGGAGAAGAAATAAAACAGAATAAAAAACTCACAGAATTGGAAGCATTATATGCAGTGCTTGCCTACTTATTTCTGGGGATTATCCTCTCCTTCAGAAGCAATAAACATTCAAATCAGCTGTAACCAGATAATTCTTCTTAAAGATTTGTATTACAACTACACCTGGGGGCTCCATCTGTGATTATAATTGATGTAGGCATGGGAAAACTGAAGCATAAAAGAACCTTAGACACCAAAAAAAAAACCAAGTTTGTTGTCTAAACAGACAAACCAGACAAAAGGAGAGAGAAGAAACAAAGATGAAGAGGGCAAGGTTGCACCACAGACCAGTGAGAGAGGAGCGCAAAGGTACCCAGCATGAGCTCATTGCCTTGTCTATTAGTTTATATGCTGCGTCTCTCTTGATGAAACCCAGCATGATTTAGTGTTGGCAAGACTGCTCCCAAGAAATATATTAAATAAATTACTAATATTTGTCCTAGAGCACTGTCATTAAGGCTGAAGGGTCTTGGAAATCAGGTTTGGAAGACAGAGTAGGCGTAATCTAGACGCCTTCATCCACGTGACTCAGAAAATCAATTTCAAAGGATTGTACTTTCATAGTCCAGGAAACCAGGGAAACAGTAGTCCAAATGTAAAGTAGCCACACTGGGAAATAAGAAACAAAAAAGGAAGGAGGAGCAGAAGGAGCCAGAGAAGCCCTCAACCCCAGCTTCTCCCAAATGTGATAGGACACAAACCTGCGTGGCAGCACCAGCTTTGTTTTTCAAACCTTTTCATACGCAAACATTGAAAAATGTCTTTGTACCAGCCAGCTAGGAATTGTGGGCTTGAGAAACAGCTACTTCTCAAAAGCCTCCAACATTCCCTCCTCCCCACCCCAAACGAAAATGATTGGGAACTGGGCTCTTAACTCAACTTGAAAATTTCACCCAAAGACAGAAGATCTGAATAGAGCCAGCAGGCTGATGAGTCATTCAGGTCAGCAAGTCTCCACACAGAGAAAATTAGATGTCAGCGAAGTCATAGTGTTCAATATACACTGATTTAAAATTAGATATTAGTCTTTAAAGCTGAAAAAACTCATTTTCTGAATAAGCAGTAAGTGTCACTGTATAAATAGCCAAAACCTTTCAAAAATGTAAGAATAGAGTAGATAAAAGCAATTAACTTATGCCAAATCTGTAACTGCATTCAGATGAATATTAGCCTCAACCTTACTTCACTCAAACATTCCCTCAGATAAGTCAGTTAATGGCTGAGTTAGGGAAATAAAAATTAGAAGATGAGAGCAAGAGCAATAAAAGCAGCAGACAACTCCTCAGAAGCAAAACATAAGAGAGCACATGAATGAAGGGAACACATTCATCCACAGACAGGGAAGACAAAGCAGTCAAATAAGAACACTTGGCCAGCCAAGTAATATAAAGGTGGGAACAGACACAAGGAGAGGAAATTCAGAATAAAAAGCCTAGGCGAAATATGTGATACAAAGAAGCAGAGAAGCAATAGAGATTTTCATGCAAAGGGGCATGTCACAGCAATTGTCTATCATTATGTACAGTAATTTCTTCCCTGAAGAAAAGATTAAGTCAACATAGATGTAAAATAAGAATTTAGCAGCTGGCTCACACAATACCTGACAAAGAAGTGGTTATAAAGTAAATTAAAAATAACTTACTAGTAAATTATATAGCCTACTCAAATACACAGAGGAACAGCAAACATTAAATAACAGTCGTCACAACATGCATTTGTCAAGTAGATGTACAATTTGGCATCAGCTTGTTTAAGAAAATAGAGATTTTGGGCAAAATAAACAGACAAACAACTACTATGTTACAACAAGGGTTTCACTGGGATAAGCTGTCATGCCAGCAGTGGGTAGGGACACAAAACATGCAAATCCCATTACCGTATGACTGTCCCCACCTTCACTGTTCAACTTAAACACTTTGATATCTGGCTTGCAACAACCACCCTCTCACACCCTGTTTTATATCCAACTTACTGGGATTTGATGCCCTACTACCTTGCCCTGAGACAATACCTTCTTGTCAAATCAGACATCAAAGCAGCACAGTGCCCGATTCCCAGGATAAATGAATGTCCCTAAACCAGCTGGCTTTCCGTGGGAGAAAGGGATGCTTTCCATGGACACGTGAAAAGCTGCGCTGCTCCTTTCCACCAATGCTCCTTGCCTGAACTACATTGGCACCATCCAGCTGATTGCCGAACTAAGTTAATAGTGATATCTAGCAAGCATCAGCTCTGCTATCCAAGATGGAGTATTTAACATGTGGAAGAGCAGCTTGCAATATCCCCATGGTGGACTCTGTTTTCCAGGCAGACAAGCAAAAACCTAATCCAGCAAACTGCTGCTGTCATTAAAGCCCACAGCAACCAGACTCAAAGATCAAGGGACCCATCATTTTCCAAACCAGGGCAATAGAAGCCTAAGACCTTTATATAAAATCTAGCATTTTCTGAATGGATGGAGAAAAGCAAGTTGCCAAGCTTCACCCTTATGCAGTGGATCCACAGTCTGAATGTTGGTTGTGTGCTAAATAAAATTGGGGAGAAGCTTGCCAACAAAACAAGAACAGAATAAAAATACTCATGCAAATGTGAAAGATGGGCAAATATTCAGGCCCTCAGCCACTTTGGTAGCCCCAGTGGCATTAGTACTAGACCATTTTCAGGGGATATCATGGTAGGTGTATTTCTTCAAGACACCAACGTCAAGAAGCATCACATTGCTAGGTATAGTGCTATTAAACCTCTAGATAACAGCCTATTGCTGCTCCAGGAGATGGTGGCAATGGGTTGCACATTTCTATCCCCATTGCCCTACTGTTCTTTTCTCCTTGCCTACCAGATCTGACCTGTCTGGAAGGGGCTCGTCACTGCAGAGCCCACTCCATGGCTAGGTGAGCCTTGGTGGCCCCCACCAGCACAGCATCGTCTGAGCCCCCTGAGCCCATTGCCCCACACAGCATCCCTGCTCCCCTCCTGCTC
>NW_009258671.1:4518376-4519558 GCF_000687185.1 Egretta garzetta | reverse complement strand
CTTGAAGAAAGGGAGATGAGGGCCTGCAAGGCTGATCCCTCATCCCTTGTGCACTCTCTTTTTGCTGGGAGACTGCAGAAAAAGTAGCAGCCCAGACCCTCAGAAGAGTCAAGGAGGAGACAGGCTCCCCTGCCCAGGACAGCTCACACAAGGCACAAAACCAGTGTCTAGAGCATCAAAAGAATAATTTTGCTCTCCCACGCATGCAGGATCATGGTACTAGCTGGTTATCCCTTTCTGCACATCATTGCTGCAATGTGGGAGTTTGAAGTTCAAGCCCCTGGTCTGAGTAATCTGAAACATAGATTAAATAAATTCTGAAGAGTCCCTTAGCCTCCAGATGGTAGCATGAGAGTATCCTGTGTTCTTTTTCTTTCATCTTCCTTTTTGCTTTAAAAATTCTCCATTTCATTACAACGTAAAAATGGCAAACATTGAGATCTCTAGAAAATCCTTTTTTGGCAAAACATGTTGATGACATATTCAAGTTCATTATCAGAATTCATTGGAATTTCGATGTAGCTAAGCATATTCAATCTCCACTGATGGTTAAACATATATTTTGTAAATATATATCCTAAGAGTTTATTTATGAGTGTTTTACATCCAGTTTGGCCTACGGAAACAATGACACATGGATTATTCTCAAACTGGATGGATAATTAAAACCCAAACTTGATCTCACAAACTATATAATATTGGTTGTATTATGAGAAAATGATTACAAATAGGAAGTCCCCTGCTGAAGTATCCATGCTTAATAATACTGAAAATTGCTAATTTCTAATGGAGTAGCAAGAAAATGTGGGAGAACATGCTACTAACACCCACTATACAGTACAAAGCTGTCCACCAGCAGCAAAGGTGTGTGTAGCCTGCACATGCAGATCTCTGCCCTGACTCGGAGGCCAGAGCACATGGGAGAGTCCATCAATTCAGAAATACAGGACTGTGACACAAATGTAGAAAATTATCTCAATCTTGATATAACAGGGGCCCTCCAGCTTTTATTAAAGCTGGTTTACTGACCATGCCTAAAACTCGGAGCGCGTACAAACAGCTGCCATGTGGCTAATAGAATTTCATACTAGTAAATGCATCACCAGGAAAAGAGATCTGGCAACTATTGATCTGTACTGATGTGATCAACAAGATGTTTTGTATCGCTCGTGTGGGAAAATC
>NW_009258671.1:4511521-4518354 GCF_000687185.1 Egretta garzetta | reverse complement strand
CAGGAATCAAGACAAAATAATTATTCAGAAATATTGATTTGTTTCAGAGTGAAGAGCTAATCAGAAAAAAATTGCAAATCACAAGTTACTGAAAATAAATGAATAGCAAACAGTGACACAAATTTATCCTAAGCAGAGGTAGCAGACTGGTGACTGATATCTTCAAGGAAATCTACAGAAACTGGTGGTTTGAGGATCCTTCTCATAAACAGCTGATGACAAAAGGATAATCAAAAATCTGATGTTTCTACTTGTACATATCCAACATCCAGATGTTTTTTTATTTAGTCTGCTTTCAGTGATGGTTTCAATACCTTTTTCACTTGGTCTGAGTAAACAGCTACAATGGAAAGACTAACTGCAAGTGGTATGAGTTTGGTGTCAAATCTCAAGCTTACATTCACACATCATCAGCTACAAACATCGGTGTATTTGTCATCTAAAAAGACATTCTTGGGCTTCATGACACACTCCAGCTACTTCTCTATGAATACAAAATCAGTACTTAAATGGCTCACCTCAAAAGGCATTAAAATCTACAGCTAGCATCAGAAATAGAGACAATGGACAGCTTTTAACATGTGATAATTTACTTAAAGTTTATATCAAACCCACAGTCTGTGCTACCACAATTTGTTAAACCAACCAGAATCAAAAACTTTACCGCAGAGTCTATTTTTCCAGGTCACAATTATCATTATTTATTAGAGCTGCTGAAACCTCTGATGGCAACTATAAAATATGCTCTTTTTTTTAGTATTTCAGAAGTATTATGTAAAATGTCTATTAATATTATGTAACCATTTCAATGGTGCAATGTGATGGAAAAAAACAGTTAGCTGGAAGCTAGATAATGAGTGTTTCATATCTTGAATAATTAAGAAAGCTCCGTAGCAGACAAATAAACAGCTTTTTATTTCCAGTGCAAAGCATTCAATATCTTGGTATTTTCCCAAAAAAAAAAAAAAAAAAAAAAAAAAAAAAAAAATCTGTGAGTAGCACACAGTACAACCCCCCAAAAAGTTATGTATTACCAAACAGATGCTCTACACACAATTCAGTGGACACAGTTCGGTGCTTTTTGAAAGCAAATCTGGAAAGCCAAGGCTGGCAAGTTGCTCTGCTCTGTTCTGGCTTGTGGCTGCTCTCTTGTCCAAGAGCTCCTTTTTGTAGCCACCTCCTTGAGGCCTGACTGCAGTTCTACATCTGGGTGTGGGACTCTGCCTGGGCTTCCCAGGCCCCAGATCTCCTGCAAGCTGCACAGATGCCACCTCAGTGCCATGGTGGGACCCAAAGGTACCTGCCAGCCCTCCTCCCCAGCCCCCTGTGGCCCTGAAGGGAAGATGCTGTTGCCACACAGCAGCAGGGGGTGAAGGAGCTAGACTGAACCTATCTTGGGGAGAGCAGAACCCAGGGCCAACTGCCACAGACCTCAAAATGGAGGTCACCACCTCACTCTTCTCCACCAGAAATCTGATAGAGACCTTCACAGCTCTTCTGCCAGTGAGAAATGTGCTGCAGTTCATCAGAAGAAATCCCCTGTGCTTTTCTCTCTTGTTGGAATACTCCCACCCTCAATCCTCAAGTGAAGCTCTAGGTACAAAAGATGACCCACCACTGGCTACTGGCAGCTCTGATGATAGCTTTTATACCTTACCCCTTCATTAAACTTTTTCCCTTGCATAATCACCTAGAAAGGTGCCCTTAGGTTTTCTAACCATTCTTCCAGACCTATTTTTGCTGGCACATAAATATCTGTAATTTTTATCCCATTTTTTCACTCTCAGGTTATACCGATATGAACCTCTTCAAATCAAGGGGGCCATTCATTCCTGAAATATTTTGTTGACACAGTTGTCAATGTCACTTAAGTGAGGGAAAAACAGAAACAGAAAGTGTCATATATTTAAAATTCTGGCAGGTAAAAACCCCCTCAGCAACCTGTGGAAAAGAGACATGTTAAAATGTGTGGGAAAGAAGGGTACTTCTTCAAAACATAATGAGATCCTACTGGAAAATTATGCTGACTGCCATGCTAGCTTACAGTGATTCCAATATACAGTAAAGACACCTATCTCTGTCCACCTCATACTCATTCTTGTTGCAAGCTTCTCTACCACCTTAACATTGCCTGAAATTATCCCCAGTTGCTCCACAGCTTTGAACTTAGAAGGTGAACACCAGGGGGTATTTGAAAATCACACCTGTGCTATACTCAGTGGGTATGCATTTTCCACCCAGACCCTTTTTCTTCATGACTTAAAAGCCTGGTCTAGTCACACAAAAGTAAAGATAAATTGATTGCAAAAGATTTTATATCACGCTTTCTCTAAAACACACATCTCTACACATTCCCTGCTAGCATGGCCAATACCTTCCTAATAATTTCATCAGTCCCACAATTAATATTCATTTCCATTGTTGGATTTTCTTATTTCTTATAAGTGCTTACTTATTTCCAGATACCACCAGATGCTTTAGATGCTTGCTTTTTCAGGTGTGAGATCTGAAGAAAAGTATTGCAGAGTCAGTGATAAAATACCTTGCTAGTCTGTTAAGAAGACGTATGACCTCTGAAAATACAATGGAGTTCAGATGTTGTCTGCTACCCAGACACTCCCATGACGTACTCTGGAAAGGGCAGATGGGACTGCAGGTATGGATGACATGATCACTTTTCTTCCATGTACTGCAATAACCTTGACATACAAAAGACATTTTGCTGATAAACACAGACTAAGCTTTTCCCCGTGCAGAGAGCAGAGCATGGTTATTCAACCAGACCTCACATTCCAATGCCCTTTAGGTCTACATAAGATGTGTCCTTAAGCAAAACTTACCAAAACCTGTCACCCTTGGGTGGGTGTTATTCTGCTTTTCCCACAACTTCTGAGTGCCAGCTCCCACGTCTATTTCTGTCTGCTGTTAAAATCAGCGCCACTGGGGAACAGAAAAGCAGTTTCTGCGGAGCTGGAGTGCTTTCCAAACGCACTTGCCAGGCATGCTTCATGAAAAGCTATCTAGAAGAAGCCAATTAAGTAAATAAAAATAGTGTTGGGTCTAAGTTAAGTTAATCATAGCTTTCTCATTGACTTAAGGGAAGCGAGATCAGACTCCCACTTGCAATTATCATACTGAATACACGTGATGCTTCACATCATCTTCGTATTCACTCCTGTTTATTAGACATTGCTAAATGTCAATGAATAGAGATTCAGCAGTGTTTTCTCTCATCAAGTAATGTCATCATTAGTACAAAATGATCCAACATCAAATGCACCCTGTTCTTTTAGCCTGACGCTTTGAAAGATCGTAGAAAACAGTCACTTGGGAAAGCAAGGCCGAATATGCACAAGGTGAATGTGTGTGCGCGGCTTGGTGTCAAGGATTTTTCTTTTCTCTTTTCTTTCTCACAATTCTCTCCAAATGAAAATCCCTTTGGGAATCTGGGTTTCCATTTTTTGTTAACCCTGTTTTCTGGCGTGCCAGAGCAGCGTACCACAAATGGTAACACAGACTGGGGCACTCTCACGTGTCCCAGTCAAAATCCAGGAGGCCATTGACAATTAAAAAAGGGGAGGAGGATAGATTGGAGGAAGGTGCTCTTTGGGGCCATGACATACTCTGAATCAGGTTGAACTTACTTGGAATAAGCGCTCTGAAAAAGGTCAAAAGGCTTTGAAATTCAATCCATACTTTATTCAAATGAAAACTAGAAACTTAACTTTTAAAAGAGAGAAAAATTCCAAGCAAGTATGGAAGGCAGAGCAGTCCCACTTCCAGGGCATGACCCCACGGCCTTTTGAGAGGCTGTAACATATAGCACACAGAGCACATAAATTAAGCCAGTATCACCAGTCAAAGGGGCCCTTCAGAACCTGGTAGCAGGTTCTGGTAAAGCCATTTCCCGACTTTGGATTTGTAGCTGGGTCTCCACCCCATCTTTTTCCAATCTGGAAGGGGTTCTGTTGCAACCTGTATCCAAGTTATGAGCATTTTCATATTTCTCAACCACTTCAACAGGTCTCCTTTGTTGTTGTTCCTGCCCATCCAGCAGTGACAAGGAAAAATTGTGGGGAAGAAAAAAAAACCCACCCTACCACATTTTATTATCTGACTTCAGGTACACCATTAGTTTCCACAGGCAACCTTGCTCATGTACTGCAAACCACCTTCACAAGGCGGTTTCTAGAAGACACTTTATGTCTGCTAAGCATCTTACTTCCCAGCTAGGTCTTTCCAGAGTGGTTTCTTCTTTTCCTTTTCACTTTTTCATTAAACTCACCCTCGCCCACTAGTATCTGCTCTTGAGAAGACCCATGCAGCTAGGGAAGCAGCACACTGCCAAAGAGTCACGCGAGGGAACCTGGACTTCACAGCACACAGCTTCTTGCTCAGGCAGTCACCCTGCTGGCAGTATTGCTTCCCAGACTCATACAGTACAGTCTGTGCCAAGAAGCAATCTTTTTCCCTCCGAACCTTAACTCGCTTACCTCTGCACATCGCAGCTGCAACCCTGTTCCCAAACTAATCCTGTATTGTAAGTAGAACAGGTAGGTGCAGTTGTATAAAAAGGGCTAATACAATTTTTCTACCTCTATTTAGCTGTCGCCGAAATAAGTAATACACAGGAGTCTCATTTTTTAGAAGACTTGAATGGACACAGTAAGCTTTAGTAAAGCCAAAAGTTGATAAAATAACTGCAAAAACAGTGTAATCCCACTGTGCCGAGGAAAACAAATGCTCGCAATGCCTGCTAAATTTTAAATAGCACTTGTTATCAGTAGAACTCAGAGAGATCAATGTCACAATATTGATACCAGCTCTTGCTTCGTCAGAAGCCCGTTACCAGGTGGCAGTAGGAAGGGATCGTGGCTTGCTCAGCGCCCTGTAGTAGGTTATTAGCAGAACCGCAAATAGAAGCAGATCTGAAGTGTCCTTGTTGAAACCTGTACACACTTGGCCGCCCAGCAGCTCATAGAGCTAGGATTCATAATTCTGGTTTATCCTTTAATAAACAGAAGCCTTATCCCAGGATTACCAAGCACTATGATAGTAATGAAGAGTGGGTTTCTTTAAAGCACAAATGTGAATTAGGCGCAAGTCAGTTTGCAATAGATGCTAAATGCCCGATTGCTTTCTTTGCCTTAGCAAATCTCTTCTGATCCCACAAGCGATGAGATTAACGGTGCTGTTTTTCAGCTGGGAAACAGAGTACAAAGCAGAACGTGCCCAAAGTCAGCGAGTCCCTGACCTTTACCTGGGGAGGAATCACAGGGCTGAGAACAGCATCGCCTGCTTTACAGTTGGACAACACCTCGCTTCATTAATTTCATGTACTTTTTCCAATTCATTAACTAAAAGCAAGTCATTACCAAGAATGGAAAATAAATAACTTGCACTGCTACTTTTCTGGTTCTAATAGCAGTCCTTTCCCAAAGGGCAAAGCATGATCAGCTGAAAATTCTACACAGAGATAATACGCCAAGAGTCCGGGGCTGGGCCAGGTTATAAAGAGGGTACAGCACCATGGAAGCTCTTACCAGTTTAGCATGATGACACTTTTTAGTACCAACTGCTGTAGAGACAGTAATCTGACAAATTCTGTTGAAATGAAGATATTATAAAAGGGATCTCTTTAGCAGCACAATTAAGACATCTAATGTGAACCTAATACATGTACATGCACAAACAGGCGTATACATTGTCCAGAATCTTCTGCTTGTGTAAATATCTCAAGATAAAAATGGAGTGAGGCCAGATGGAAATGTGGGCCACAGTGTGGATTTGCAAAACTGCTGTATTCTCATCCCACCTTACTCCTCCCCTGTGGCAGTGTGCTCCTTCCCCCCACCCCCGTCCTGACCCCAACCTCTTCCCATAACTCTGCTCAAGTGATGACCACCTGTGGCAGTCGTGATGGGTGCATCTCATCATGATGGATGCATCCAGCTCAAAGTGGATTCGGGGGAGACAAATAACAACACAATAGCCAAGGGCTATTGTGCAATGCCCCCACCTAAGCACAGGAAAGAAATCAAAATCTGTGGTCGGTATGCAAATATGACTGAGTCAATCATCTTACCCCCATAAATAGCGAGCAGCCCAAGAGCCCTTTGAGCAATCCTGCACGGCAGTGGGCTGCACACCAGGATCTGCCCTTGAGCAGGGACACCTCTCAAGGTTACTCCTCGAGGCTGAGAGATTCCTTACCGCAGTAAGTGGCTAACAGCATGCTAAACTTTGAAACCTTAGCTAAGTGATGTAAAGGATTGATTGTTCAAACATAATCCTTTAGACATAAACCATTAACCAAGTCTGGGATGAGGATTGGATCCATCCGCACCTAGACACCTCTCTGAGGAAGGAGTTTAGAAAGCAAGGGGGCCCTTTCTGAACCTCATGACTCAACGGGAGAGTCTCCCTGACGGTTTTGTCTGACCCTGTCCTCTATGCAGTAAATAACCAAATGTACCTTGCCATCGAATCTTGTTAAGCTACTGTTGCATTGAACTTTGTTAACTCACTGTTTTACGCCAATAAACTATATTTTTGCCTCCCTCTCACTCCAGCCGTGACATCCCTGAAACAATGCAAAGCTCTCCCAGTTGCAGGTTGCTCTAGTAATTGTTTCTCATGTCATTTTGACAGCCTTGAAAGATGCGGTAGTGGTTCCTATTCATCCATTTCAATGATATGCACTGTACCAGCCTCCACAAATCTGCTCCTTCAATTGCCTCTTGGCTCTGCCTCAGATGCTCACCTCCCTTGTCGTCCTGCCTGCTCCCTGAAGAGCCCTGCACCAAGTCCCCAGGCAACTCCTGCGTCCAGTC
>NW_009258671.1:4510382-4511482 GCF_000687185.1 Egretta garzetta | reverse complement strand
GGTTCTCACCCCCAGGTATTTCACCACTCTGGAGCACAGCACACCCTTATTCAAGGGATTAAAGATAGCCCAATTTATGCCCTCAAGCTCTGGACAAAAATCTCTGCTCTTTCAACCTCAGAAATCTAAACCCAGTGAAACAAGAAATCAGTCAAGACTCATGATCAAAACCAGTCATCTATTAAGCATTTCTGGTCAGCAGATGGCAAACTGTACCACGGTAGGATCTCATTATCCCAATGGATAACTACAGGCAGATTAACACTGCCACATGAGACACAAGAGCTCTGCTTTACTGCCTGGAGGAGTAGTGCTTATAGACCATGGGAAGAGATATTTCTCTGTGGTACTGACTGGCTTTCAGTCAGGAGTACTGCACTTACAACCTGGGTGCTTTGCTTAAAGAGAGACAAATTAAAGACTCCAAGTAGAGAAGAAAAGTACCTGGAAAAGGCCCAGAAATGTCAAGGATTGATGATTTTCAGCAGAGGAGAGGAAGACTGAGAGCAGACATTAGCTTTTTACTAATGGACAAAAAGATGCTTTAAAGACGACCAGGATAAAAAATTTTCTCATTAGCACTGAAGATAGAGCGAGAAGTAATGAGCTTAAACTGCAGTTGCAAAAAATTAGGTTAAACAAGAGAAAAAAAATGTTATAACCATTAGAATAATCAGCTAAGGGAGGTTATGAAACCAGGAACCATGAAGGTACTTAAAGCTAAATAAATACGCATATATTAGAGAGAATTTACTGCCGCTCTGCTCAGATTTTACTGCCTTGCAATACACTGGCAAAATAGGATTGAACCTCATTTGTGAATGAACTGAGGCCTCCTTACGTAAGGATAAGTATATCTATCCATGGACTCAAACTGTAGTGGTTATTCCCGTAACTGTTTTCACAGAAATAACAGAGGTTTTACTGGTATTGGCTTCACATTGCACCGCCCAGAAAGCGGAGCCTGCTAGGGCCATTGATAGCAGTTTCAGAATCCAGAAATCTAGTTTGCCTTTGGACAGCTCCAGCACGCTCGTCATCCCAAGGCGGGCTGGAGCCCACAGCTTGGTGTCGGCAGCGGCAGCAGCGGCAGCAGAACC
>NW_009258671.1:4463751-4510372 GCF_000687185.1 Egretta garzetta | reverse complement strand
GGAAAGAGTTAGTGAGTACAAAGGCACACAAAAAAAAGGGAGAACACATTTTTGAAACAAGGATTAAGAGGACCTATTACCAAAACACAGAGAGCAGGAGGTCCTTCTACCTTCCACAATTATCATAATTTTTAAATTCTGAATGTTGCTGGGGGTAGTTAGAGCTAAACCTGAAGATCGTAAGGGTCTTTTCCTACCCCATCTGGTCTCTTCCAAGGCACCTAGAAATAGGCAAATCCCAAAACTGAGAGGACATACAAGATTTCATGTCAAATTTTGCAAACCAATGAGGTTAACAATACAAGCCCCCAGACCTTTGGGTATTTGTTCATCATCAAAATTAATATAATGTTCCCTCCATTCTTGACTTCTTTATTCCTTTTTTATAGTTTTGACTTTGCAGAGACAGTGGGTCATTTGGTAAAAAGTAAGAACACTAAACCCAGCCTTGCCAAGGTCCAAAACCGTTTGAACATGATGTTGCTGGCATTCAGCTTTTGACAAGGCTTAGCGATATAGGATCAGGCCTTCAGTGTCCCTTCCTGCCACACCGCCTGATGGTCTGACCAGTCTGACTGTGGCTCTACATCCCCAGGAAACCAAATAATACCATTAGCACCTTTCACAAGCAAGAATCGGAACCATTAAAGCAAAGGACGATGTTTTCAAAACCTTAGCTAAAAGCAAGAGCTTTAGTCTCACCGAGAGTCAATACAGAAATCGCTTTATCATGTGTAGAAAGATTTTACCCTCCCCTAGAGAGCAGTGCAGATGGTGGAGAGTAACAGGGATCAAGGAGACAGTTGTGACTCAAGGAGAGTCCAGCTCTGTAGGTTTTTAGGTTAATTTTGGTCAAACCCTGACATACGCTACAAAATACTTGCCCAACATTTGCATTCCTTTTGCCCTGACGAACTCTTTTCAAGCTGGACAGGCGGTAGTGGAAACTCAGTGAGGAGAATAGAGGGGAAGGTGCATCTCAGTCGTGACAATTTCCTGGGGTTCGATCCCTGACAACAAATATATCTTAAAATGCAACATTGTTCCAGGCAGGAACTGGGGCTGTTTGGTCAAAGAAGAAACAACTGAAGGGATCCATAATGGCAGTGTTCAAATACACAAAAAACAACTGCAGTGAACAAGGGGATGATTGCTTCTCCAAGTCCAGAGCTCATCAGGGTTAAGAAGCAATGAGATCACATTACAATGAGGGAGATTTAGGGTATTGATTATAAAAAATAACTTCCTAATCATGAAAATAGTAAACCACCGGAACAGATTTAGCAGAAGTGGCTGTGGAGACTGCCTCACTCAGCTGACTTTCTAAAGAAAAATTAACTAAATATTTTTTTATATAGTTCAGGCCAGACTTAATCAGACCTTGGCATAGGAGAAAGGACTAGATAGTCTCTTCAGGTTCCTTTCCTAATACTAGCCATGGTTTTTTTTAAAAAAGCTTTTGGACTGCATCTCTTGCTATCAAGCACAAAGAAGATGACTTATAACCATTGTGTATCCATCACAAAGAAACCAGCAAACCAGCAACCAACCCATGGACAAAACAAGGCACTGCACCAGCAACACACGCAAACATGGCAGCCCAGCTTGGCTGGCAGTGAGCTTGGAGGAAACCTGCTGCTTATGCCGACCAGTGCTCCTTGAGTTATCTTGTGGATTAAGATGCACCTGTATAAGCTGTTCTTTTTGTGCTTTTGAGCCAATTACTGGCAAGGCAACTAGCAAAAATAAGTGAACTTATGCCACCGTCCTTCACAGCCACATTAGTGAGGCTGTGATGATTTGTTTCCTACCTCGCACGGCTTCCTTGCTCATCTTCATTAGGGAAGTGCCTGATGGTGGGTCATTAAAACGTATTACTTTGATGCATGCTGCAAGGAGATGCCGAACAGCTGTGCCGCTCTTTCTAAATGAGTAGCCTGTTAGCTACATCCATCTTCTCTGGAGAATGCTACTCCAGAAAGGTTGGAAGACCTTCTTCAAGGTGATATTAAAATTATTGCAACTCTTCAAGGGGAGGGAGAGGCAATGCTGCTCCTAGCTTTGTCATTCCCTCGTCATCACATCCCTCATCTCATGTTCTTCTGCCTCCCTGCTGCTGCTGGCATTGCCGCCTTCCTACATCCAGTTGTTACTGCTCATGACCCTCAGCAGGCTCCATACGCATCCTTGTCAATCAGCATTATGGAAGCACACTAAAAAGCCAGCAGGATAAGAGCCCATCGTTAGGACTTAGGACTAAGTGTGATAACAGAAGAGGAAGGTTTATTAGCTAAAGTGTGGCAAGTCAGTAAGATGGAACTGTAGGCAGTCTGAGGAAGATGTTTTGGAGTCTTGCTTCTTTAACTGATGCTCCATCCGTGGTTTCTACGTTCTCCTGGAAGAATGGTGGAAATGGGGGTGGGTAAGGCTTGAAAGCAACACCAAGCAGAGAATTATTGCTGGTGTGGCCCTTGGGGATATTTATTCTCCCCTGTATTTAGCAAAGCAAAAAACTCTGCTGTAAGTGTGTCTGGTAGTGCTTTCCCTGGGGCTGCTCCCGCTCTTGGGAAAGTGCAGTGCCATAGCTGGGAACACATTGGAGCTCCTTGGGGATTTGGAAAGAGGCAGAACACTGTATGATGAATGTGTGTAATGACAGTAAAAATGGAGAGGTGCTTTTACTGTTTAGTAATGTGAAGTAAGGTACCCAAGTGCTTCAGAGCTGATGAATATGCATGCGTGAGTAGCCCTACGTACATTATCCGAGGGTAAATGGGGGTAATTGGGGCCAGCACAAGTTCAGTGCAGTGATTAAATCTCATTTTGGATCTAGCCCAAAATAGGTATAGGACAAATCAATTTTCTCCATCTCAAAGCATTCATTTGCCATTCAGCTGTTCAAATAATTTTTTATCAGACAGATGAGGTAGATGGAAGAAATAGGGATTTTTTTCCCAACACACCATTAATTTTCTTTTTATTTCTGATTCTTTACCAATTTTATATGTATAAACCCCATCTTATCTAGTGGGAAATGGGGACCATATTTTTCTGGCTCTCACCTCTTCTACAAAATCAGTGTTCTGTCAGAGGTAACATAATTGATAGAACTCAATTCCCCAACATTTCTATCAATTTCTTTTTTTTAAAGTAAAGAACCTGAGATCCAGTTTCAGACCTGCCTACAGAGTTTTATACACCATATTCCTGGTAAGTGAGAGGCTGTTTAGTAATATGAAACCAACTGGATTTTCATTTTTGGTATTACATCCATATATAATGGAATTAAACCTCAAAACAATTGGTGAATTTGTTTAGAACTGAATATTGGAAAAGGAGGGGGTTTTCTAGATATTGCTTTCATCTTTGACATTAGCATCTTTTTAGTCTTATTAATGCTGCTTAGAAAAGGCAGAGTAAGAACCGACAGCTAGAAATAAAAGCCAGAAAACTTCAAATTAGAAAGAGGGCCACACTTGGGAAACCTTTTCAATAAAGGAGAATACCAATTAGAAAGAAGTGGCAAAATCACTAAAACAAACAATTTCCAGACAGTCTTCTATGAAGCATGAAAGTTAGCTAAACACTTGTTATTTAGCTCAATTCAGACCTTGACTAGGTAAAATTTTGACCCATGTTACTTGGGAGATCAGATTAGGTGAAAAACATTGTAAGGCCAGAATATATTACTATTACCATTTGCAGATCACAGCTTTTTTTCATTCAAGAAAAAGGAAAATTCAGCAACCAGTAGCTAGATCTTGGGGCTTCACTGGAGGGTGTGGTGGGGTTTGTGTATAAGTCAGGCACATGTAATTCCTGTTTATATTACCTGTTCCTTTCTTTGAAAAGAAACTTGCTTCTTGAATACCTACACATGCATTTGCTGTTCCTGCTTATTCCTGCAACTTTACTCTTTCTCTAGCTTTGTTTTGCTCTAGTTCTGACAAGATCTGTCATGTCTAAATGAAATGCATCCTCTGTTTATTGTAACAATTGTCATCTGTTGAGACAGTTCCAGCAGCAACGTGTCAAAAAACCATGCCCCTTGGATATTCAATTATGTGCTCTTTCCCGGGGTCTTCAAATACTGAATAATGAGCTGTCCAGAAAATGCCAGTGTTCACAGGAGCTATATTTTTTTTTAATATGATTCTTCACAGATTTCAGATGAATAGTTCATGAACAAGAAGTAATAGGATTAGTGCAAAGCTTCCTGTAATTGAACCAGTAAGAATTATAGATCACTTTGTTATACAGCTAAAAGATTATCTTCTCCTGTGCATTTAGAAAGGATTGTATTTACTCCTTGTCTCTGGGCATTAAGATCCTCAGCCTTCTACATTTTGACATGAAGAGGAACATCCTTGTTGATACACTCTGCTAGTTTTCTATAAATCAGTCTTAATGGACACAATTTTAGGATTGATTTCACAATTAATTTAAATGGGACCAAAAATTCATACTACAGGGCTAATCCTCTGAACTGTTAAGCTGAAAGAGAGCAGGTAATGCTGAATACTTTCCTTTCCTGGACACAAGTCTGAACTAGGTTTTAAACAGCTTTTTTCCCTCTGGAAGAGGGAGGATTTTGTCAAAATCGTTTAGTTTGAGGGGTAAAAAAAAAAATCAAAAGGTGAGGACAACTGAAAGGAAAATCTGAAATGACATTTTCTGAATTTCATTCTGAATTTCCTTATTTTGCTTTCATTCTCATTCCCTTACCTTTTAAAATTGAGTTACGTAAGTAGCCCTGCGTAATAAACTACCGATAAATCAAAATGGCAATGGGACGTGCATTAAGCAATGAACATCTTGGACCTGTGTAGGTACAACAGAGACCCATCTGCCTAAATACCAGCAACCCACAGTGAAACATATGTTAACTTCTCTGCTCCCCTTCCAGAAACATAGTTTAAGGGTTAGTGTTTGCCATGCATCAGTTCAATCATTCAATTATCATATCTTTAAAATTGTGAAGGCTGCTACTTTGCACTGACTGAATTTTCTCTTCCTACATCAAAGCCTCCTGTTTGTATCACAACTGAAATATTCTGCTCCTGTACAACACAATGTTTTTGAACCACACGTCAAGTACTTCTGATTACAAAACGAAGGCAAATATTTTGGTCCTCCAGGGATGCGAAGGACTTTGTGCCCTGTGACATCCATGCTAAACTCATTCCCATAAGGAGTTCCATATGTACCACACACATCTAGTGACTCAGGTGTTTGAGACCTACAGAAACATTCCTTTTACCTTCTGAGCTATGAAATCACTTACAACATGATCAAATTTTAAAATAACCTGGTGTGATCATAATATTACCTCTGTTAGAAGTCCTAGGAAAGTTTCGAAAACTAAAACTTGATTTCTCACACTTCTCTGGTTTCCAGTCACTGTTGCTTAATAACTTGCATGAAATAGCATAGAAGACTTATTTTTTTTAGTTAAAGCAAAATCATTTAAAGTTATTATAATGCAATAATCTCACTCTAACACTAAATGTACTATCATACATGGAGGAGAATGATTCATTTGTTCTGTATTTTTTCTTTTACGTAGTTTGTACTATCACTAAATTAGACCTACAGCTTACAGCCATTTGCACTTAGAATTGATCTTCCAAATCTGGGCTGTGGAAAGCAAGATTTGTATGTGTAATAATTAGATATCTCTCTCTTTCCTTGCTTTAATTTGGTTTAGTAGACAACCCATATTTTGGTGTTAGAGTAATTGAATCATTACTTCTATTTTAGAAAAAGCTGGTTCTTGCAAAGGAGCACATTGATCATGAGGGTTGTGCAGTATCTAGGGTTTTATTTTTACTCACTAATTCAACATTGCAGTGCAGCTCTGGCTTTACACCAAGGACTCATTAGCAACGCATGGATCCCACCTACTGTTATATTCATCTGTACCTCATCGTGCTTCATCTTGCCTGTTACTTCTCTTTTGCACTTTGGGCACTAGGACCAAGCAAGATGCCCAAGCAACACTGAAAAATGTACAAACTCTCTTGTTAAAAATTAATTTGTCACACAGGTCATACCACAGTTCAGTTTCAGCTGTGGCCAAACAAATAATGATGTTGCCAAAAGAAAGCGATGTGGGGCTATGGTAGCAATATGGAGCTCTTCCACCAGAAAAGCTTGCCAGGAAGACTCTTGTATTTCTATCACGGTAAATTCCCTCTAGATTCTAACAGAACGAAGAAATTATCTCATCACCTGTTGAATAACAGTAATGGAGAGAAGCACTATTGGGCTATAATTTTCTTTTAGGAATACAAAAAAATCAGAAACAGTGATACCAAAGAGCATCAAATGAGTTGGGGGGGGTGGGGGCGTAGGAAATGGGAGGGAACTTCTCGGAAGGTTTTTCTGCAGGGAAGCACTAAGGAGGTGGTGCAAGATCTCACCATGCAGAGAACAGAGAAAAAAATGGGGAAGGGGTAACACAGAATATTTAGGAAAAAAACCCAGCACAATCACTCAATCATGGTACTTTGACACTACAGCATCCTCTCAAACCCTGGTTTTGAACTAACCTAGGAATATTTTTTTCTCTTTATTATCACAGCCATCTCCAAAGAATATACCAGAAAACTGATGAATAAAAATGAGTCAGGTAAATAAGCAGTACTCAATACAAATCATTTCAGGTTAAGGTTTTCAACTGAGTTTCAGGACACGTGGGGGTGGAAAGCAGCACACCTTCTGTAATTCTCTTAAAACTACAGGAAAATTAATGTATTTACTCAGAAGTAATTTTTTTTCTAAGTGTTTTTAATCTGAAAACAATGTCACCAGACTATATTTTGATCCCCTGGCTCAGGTGCCTCTTCACTTGCCACTGCAAGCATCCTGGATTCCTTATGACTCATGCCAGCCCACCCTGGCATACCTCTGTCTTGCTGCACTACAGCATATGTACATTTTTTTCTTCCCAAAATACTCAGCTGCCAGAGATTTGGAGAAGAATTCTGAGAGTCAACTGTAATTTCCCACTGACTACCAGACTTTTTGTTCTGTTTTTAGTTGTGAAATCACTAGTGGTTAATTCTTTGTGAACTTCTGTAAGCTTGCTCATGAAAACAAGGACAGATTGGCTGGAGGTTGTCTCCTGAATCAGCAGAATTGCCGCACAGTTATAATCATCTGAACCAACAGTTCCGTTTTTCTTCAGTCCTGTACCGTGTTCCCCCGACATGTAAATTCATGAAATGTCGATGCTATACTCTCACTAAAGGAGAGCTTTCATAAGGAACTTTCTAATTTGAAAAATTTCCTACTTCAATTAGAATGACTAAGAATGGCAAAGATTAGATCCCATGCTTGCAACCATGATTAACAAGAAAAGGAAATTGGAAGCCTTATCATCCTACTGCCTGCTCTCATCTGGGGGGATCAAAGCACGTTTTCGTGGCTCAGGGTGGAAGCTGGAGGTTTCACCATCTGATTAGCTTGTCTTCTCTTGCAGGTCTGTTCAATGACCAGCTAATCAGAACATAAAACAATGAAAAAGCTATTATCTGGGAGAAGACAGAAAGGTAATAACAGGATGTAGAAAATACAGCAACAATATTTTATTGGACCTAGGGCATATGCGGTAGGAATAACATCAGCAAGAGGGATTTCACACTTTGTTGGGTGGTATCGGTTATGTTTGATATGTTTCCCAAGTATGTTTTTCACTTGAAATGACAATTAATTTGTGCCCATTGTTCCCATCTCCAAGTGCCTGCTTTTCGCAACAGCAAAACATCTGCATCGCTCTAGGCCAAACTAATACGAATTACCAAAAGAATTGTAATTTACCCATTTAGAAAATTGCTGTCAACTGTGTGACAGTTGAAAAAGTTTCCTATTTTTGATTATGCCAGTAGTCAGTCTTGCACAGCTGACTAATTGCTCCATAAATGGTGTGTTTTACAAGAAGGTTCACACTGCAGGGGAAAAAGCACATTCAAGAGAGCTTGATTAGCCAAAAGTAATAGCCAAATGCCCACCATGGGGACAATCAAACAAGCCAAATCAAGATGTGTCTTTTTGTTTCATGGCTGACTCTATCAGAATATACAATGACTGTGTGTGTGAATATAAAAATTCTTGGACAGAATGTATAAAATTGGTTGTGCTGAAGCACAGACTGCTTTCCAACCTGCGATATTTGTCTACAGCAAATCTAATAGCATCTGCTGTAGCTGCACAGCACAAACCACAGCTAACTTCAAATTGAAAAAGAAACATGCTCAGAGTAACTGTCTACATTTTTACTTAGTGTCTTGATCAGGTTTTGAAGTCTAGGCTTAGACTGCGGAACAATGCTGCAATCTAAACATACCCATTACAGTTGATATGACATATGAAATCTAGAAGAATATTAGACTATCACTGTATAAAAAAAATTAATAAGCTGTATGAAGAAGGAAGGAAATAAAAGCTTTTTCATGAATTGATGTAATTAAAATGTAATCTTTTGTTAGGATAAAATCCAGACAATGATAGTTCATACTTTATTAAATCTGCATTTAGTACTGGTACAAATGCTTTTGGAATACTACAAGCTGCTTTGCTGCTCACATTTCAAGAAAGCTTTTGGAAAAGCTCCTCAGAAGACTGAAGAAATCAATTTGGGAGTTGTTAAAAGTATTACAACACATTCTGCAGCCAGTCTTGAGGAGCTCACATTTAAGTTTAGTGAGGCAGAAGGGGCATGATGATCATAGGTCTACAGATATTTCTATGGAGGCAAATATGGCTTTCTTCAATATAGCAGGCAGGCACAAGAAGATCCAGTGACCTTACCATGAAGTCAGATGACTTCAGAGTAGAAATGAGGTGCGCACAGTTATCAGTGAAGCTATCCCATCACTAGAACTGTTTCCAAGAATTACTGTGGCTTTCACTGACAGACCATCTTAAAAAATAAACTTTTTAGTACTTCCATGCCATCGGAAACAACAGCTGCCTGCTTTGGTTCCCTTCCAGCTTATGAAAGTTTCTCTCTGTAACCATCCCTCACTGGGTGACTTCTGTTCAGGTAGGTGCAAAGGGACTTTGGGAACTCGTTACACACAATTTCTGAGAGTACAGAGCAACCACTTCTTGGCTGACACTCCCAGTAGACAGCGAGGACCATGTGCTGCCGGGGTAAGTGTAACTCACCTGCTGACCACTTACCAACCAGCCAGACAAGTGTAGACCTCTGTGGTTTCTTGGGAAAGGCAGATCATTGAGTTGCTTCTGGTTCTGGGGTTCTTTTCCTCAGGGCTTTGTACCATTTCATGTCAGTAGTCCTCTTCTGAGTCCTGTAGCTGCTAACATCACTGATGCAACAACTTTACTCCATCATTTCGCTTTTCTCATCTTGCATGGCTTTAGCCCGTGTATTTTCTCACAACTCAAAAACAGTTTCCCCAGTAAATGTGCTCACAGCCACACAGCTCTGCTGAACCAAACTGAAATGCAGAGGATGAATAGGGGCACACACAAGCAGGGGCTGAGCACAGCCCTCCCCTTGCAAGATGCCTACACACACCATCCGCCCCAGGCGGGACTGTGGGTTGGGGGCTACGGGTGAGAGAGGGAGGGAAGGATCCTGACTCTCTTGATCCTTCCTAATGTAGGTGGTGGTCAAGGAGGATCATGCCAAAGAGTGATGTGGCCACAACATTCCCCTTGTACACAAGGGCTTCTTGTGATCTTCCTGATGTGTTTTTTCTCCTCCAGCTGCCTCCCCTCCCTCAAAGGGGCTCTGCAGACCTGCCACGGCCTCGCTCTTTGATCACGTCAGATATTGTCAGGTCTCAGGTCAGCACTTTTGGTGCTTTTCTGTTAGTGGGCACATAAGGAAAACGATACAGATGATGGGTCGAATGAACACAGAGCCAGAGTCCCGTTGCTTTCATGTGCAGAGGAGGTGACCTCTAAAAGCAATTGGCTCAATACATTAAAATCAGTCAACCCTTTTCAAGACCTCTTAAAATATTTATTTCTCTATTATAGGGGGAGTAAGGTGCCCGAGTTCTTAACTTGTCAGTTGATTCTCAAAAATGGTTAGACTGATACACTGGTTGATTCATAGTTCTGGAGACAGAGCACTTAGAATTTTTTTTCTTTTTTAAAGTAAACATTGCTCCCAAGTCATCCTGTCACTACAGTTATAATAAGTAAACATTTCTGCAAGCTTCTCCAGTTAATCTACAGCCCCATATTTTATAAAAAGGCCTCTGCTTATTAGATTTCTGATTTAATTGTAACATATTAGTTTAATCTATTTTTTGGTATTACCCGATAATACATACAGGCAGGATTTACAGCCTCAACTTCTATCATTTCAGCATTCAGAAATCCTCAGAGAGGACAGAAATCTACCTCTTCTGCTATTTACAGCTACAGCAAAGAAACCCAAGAGCTATAAAATTACCTGCTGACAGTCCAATTTCTTTGCAGATTTCTGAGTCAGAAAAATTTAATACTTTACCAAATCAAAAATTACCTCTGTGCAGGAGTGCAGAAGCAGGCAGGAAGACTGGGGCTGGCCCTCCTGGCCCATGAAGGGCCTTGCGGCTGTAGCCACATGGGAGCGTGCAAGATGAGAGTAGAAGGGTTTGGCACTGGCAGTGGGAGAGGGAGAGATCCTGCCTCCCTGCAGAACAAATCCTGAGGCTTGATAATGTCACTTGACAGGGCTAAGGTAACTATTTCATTGTGAATTGCTGTAAGGAGTAAAAAGGGACTCCAGACTCCATATATCCCAGCAAAACATTGCCACTAGAGGTGGTCTAGGTCTATTGCTGAAAATCCTCTATGCCAACACCTGCCAACACCTGTATTTCAGAATGAGAGTCAGGGGACTGTCTTACTTTACTTTACTTCAGACCTCTTTCCAAACAACGCACAATGAACCAGAAGAGATTCAAGCACCTATGTGGGAGACCATCTTGGTATACAAGATTAAACATACGTGTCATCTTTTTGAAAGGCAAGACTCCAGGCAGCTTTAAAAATTTATTCTGTTGACAGTTGTCTCTCAGCTACAGAACAGAGCATGTGAAGATATGGCAACTAGCCTGAAATACATATCTCACTGTTTGTTAGAAACTAAGAACCAAGCACTTCTCTCATCCTACCAGCAATGCCTTCAAAACAATGGCTCCTTTCTAAATACAGCCTCAAAGTACCCTGCAGCCCCCAAAATACAGAATAGATGGGGTCCCACTGTGCTACTAGCCTTTCTGGAAGCAGAACTTTCTCCCACAGAGGTGCTAGTAAGTATAAAGGTATGATTTTTCTGAGCAGGGGGTGCCTGCAAGAGAAGTGCTCAGAGAGCACTTTGTTTTGGGGCCAGGTGGCTGCCTCCACTGGAAGGGGCTCATGCATGGGCAGCCACAGCAAGCAGCAGCAGTTTTGGGGGTGGCTTCAGGCTGCCCTCTGCAGCCGGGTGGACACTCAGTTTTTCCTAATCCAGCCCATCTTTCTGCAAGTCATAGCCAACATGGCGGTTGGCACCATCACCTTGTCTTGACCCAACCAAATACCCCAGGACTCAGCATTGGGATGGGGGAAGGAGGGACAGTGCTGGATTTTGGGTAGGATCCAGACTGGTCCTATGCCTCCACCCTCAGTAAGGACAACTCCTCTTTGCCTGGATGTTGTGCCTACCACACATGTGCAACATGAGAATGGCACTGAACATCTGCATGTTCACAGAAAGCCAACAAAACAGCTCTGGGATTCCTAGCTGCCACTTTCTTCATGAGGCTGCTCTGTAGCCACTTTCACATATTCAGAACCAACTTTTAGAGGGGAGAGTAGAAAAAATGCTGCAGAAAGTCACCGCTGGGTGGATTCTGTTGCACTGCTCCCACAAGACAGGTAAGGTTTCAGTCTCATCAGACTAATCTTGCAATAGCCTACAGTAACCAAAAGCAGTTTGGACCTGGGGGTATCTTTGATTCACTAGGCTGTACTAAGGTTACACCAAAATAACTCTCTTGCTACTGTTTTCTCCACTTCTGCCAGACCAACATAACCAAGGAAGAAAACACAAAGGCTTAATTGCCCTTTTAAAGAATGAAACCTCGCCACTCACGTTTGCATTTAAGGACTCTTTCAGAGCAGAGGCAGGTTGCTGCAATTCACCTCTTTCCGATTCTGCCACAGTCCCACGTAAGGTGCTTCTCACTGGCAGAAGATGCTGGTGCTGGCAAATGCTCGCCAGAAAGCCGTGCTCTCGCTGGCGAAGATCTCCGCCGCTCCGTGTGGGAACAGGGCTCTGGCGAGGGTACCGGCGGCTGGCGCACGACAAGAGCCACGCCAGGGCTCACCAGCCCTGAATGATGTCCAGGCGGTTTTCACCAAGTCAAGTTCTGTCCTCTAAACAGCTGAAAAAAAAAAATGACCTGGCTGAGCATAACTGCTGAGTTTGGATTCAGACCAGCAAAACTCATCCCACCTGCAATGTCGGAGGGCAGTGTTTCCTTGGGAGCATCATGGCTGCGGGGGAAATCAAGCTGCGGATAACCCAGAGGTGAGTAGTTGTGGAGATATTTTATTTTTATGCTAAGAAACATTTGACTTTATTAAAGGTGGCAGCTAATTTAGGAACTGGAAGAAGGCAAATTGCAGTTCTGGTCACAAAATAAATCATTGCAGTACTACCCGCAGCTGAATAGTCATGACATGCTGCAAATGGATGTTACGAACAGGAGAACAGGCTTAATGTAGATTGGGATATGTAAAACATAAATATGAATGACCCCCCAAAAAATCCATAGGCGAGTAAAATGAAACTGAAAAAGTAATTCATCTTGAAAAGCCTTAAATATGGGGAAATGAAACAAGAATCAGTAATAGTAAAAAGAAAGCATTCTAAAAGTGAAACCAGATGCATTGGGACAGGTATAGTGTCAGAAATACCCACAAATCGGCAAACCAGATGTGGCGGAAGCATTTGCAGAAGGCAACCTATTTGTGTCAGAAACCACAGGACCTACTGTTTCTGGTGCAAACCTGGATGGTGCCGGTGCCTTGGTGGCCTCCTGCGCGCCCCCGCACCTGGGGACCTTCACAGCTCCAGCTGCACACGCCCATGGAGGCCGACGGCCGCCACAGCCTGCGAGACCGTTCTAAACCAAGAGCAATCACTACTGGGATGGGGTTTCTGGAGAGCTGCTAGGAACTGGACTGGAGGCTCCAGCACAGCTCCCAGCAAGCAGCTGCCCACCCTGTTCAACCTCAGGGGAGAGCCTGCCAGCAGCACGAGTTTGCACTTGCGGCAGCGAAGCCAAGGACCTTGGCTGTCGTCCTGCCCAGATCGTCAGGTCGTCAGAGCAGCCTACAGCCTTGGCTTTTCTGCTCCCTCCAGACCACCACTCCGGAGCTGCTGTTCCGGCGTTTTTACAAAAGAGAGGGAAAAAATCGTTTCAAAATATAAGCCACACCTGAAGTGGCTAAAACCAAAAAAAAAAAAGGAAGAAAATAGTAAAGATAATAAAGATAATAGTAAACCCAAACCAAAAGAGACAGTATCTACTTAAAAAATAAACTGCAAAGTGTCAGCCTAAATGAAAGACAGATCAAGATAGATCATCTTGGCTCCACAGGACCGTGACTTTAAGAGAAAAAATGAGTGCAGGGAATTTTCAGCTCCTCCTTCACTTGCTTCAGCATTAGTTAAAATCAAGCAAAAAAATTCACTTCCACTGATTTCCCCGGAGCTCCTCGTGAGAATAGAACATTCTGCTGTGCATTTTACCCTGTTTTGCAAAAAATATTTGAAAGGCACTGAAATTTATGTGTTGAGCAGTTTGACATTTCCAAGCCAGTCACTAGGAAACAATCTCCATCACAACTGGATCTCTCCCTTTGAAGCAGCCCAAAGCTTTAGATACCGACTGAAACTCGGAGCCTGATCTGAGATCCCAGGCAGCCACAGAGGGGCAAATGGGCAAACACTAAGGGTGGGTCCCTGCATTATTGCTTTGCTCCAGCTAGGATAACTTTGAACTTTTGCCCAAAGGTTTACGCTCCTGAGATTTCCAGTCTGGTTTTCATGAAAAATATAATGCCACTAATTAGCCAGAAAAAACATGCCTTACTCCAAATCAAGATAGTACGCTTGTCCATTGCTCTTACTTCATGAATTTCACTACTGCTCTTCCTCCCCTTAGTCCAGTGACACATCTGCCCCAGGTAGAACAGGATTTGCTGCTGGTGTTTTTCCTCTTAGGCTTTTAGCCATGTCCTTTCTCAGAGCATCTCTAACTGTAATTTCCATGTCTGCAAATACACGGATCGTAGGAGCTGCTTCCTGGCTGCTACTGTGAGTGTGAATAGCACAACTGCTCTAGGAAATCCACGATATCCCCACTACATCAAAACAGACTGCTGGTTGTAGTAACAACTACACACTGCAAGAGATTGCCTTCATGTATCGGGACATGTTAGATAACGCCTATGGAACCCTTGCACATCTAATTGCTCTGCAGAGGTCATCTTAATTGCTGCAGAAAAAGCTTCTCGCTTGTGACAGTTCCTTTTTTAATGACTTGTTTACAAACTGGAGTCAGCAACTAACGTGCATTTTGCAAATAGCTTTACGTCCTATGCTCTGCCCCGGAACCCCCTTGGCAGGGTGGAGCAGGAAATTTAAAAGCTGCTGAAATCTCTTGTTTGCTGACACAGGTAAGGCAGGGGGACGGGGATAAGCTCTGCACTGACCCAGTTCAGACTAGGCGAAGAGGGTGCTGTGCTTCATGCCCCATCTTGCTGTCCACACATCTGTCTGAGGGAGAAGCGCGGGAAGCACTTCCACCCCGCACCGGTGGATCTCACCACCGTGTCTGTAACTCTCCGAGGGCTACCAACAGGCTGGTGTGCATGGGCAGGCAAAAGGGCTGCGCTTGCTGCAGTGCGCCCAGGGCTTACGAAGGCACTAAAAATAAAGAAACCCCAACCAATCTACCACTCTCTCACCCCACACAGACCCCAAACTACTTCAGCTCATTTTACAAATGACCCAGTTCCCAAATCCAGATTCAGAAGAGTATGAGAGCTTTTGCAGATGTTTTTGATTCACTTTTATCTACCATAACTACTGGCAACAACATTCTTCACATTTGCAAAGCAGAAACTAAAGGCACTATGCATTCCCCAAACCTTCTTTTAACAGATGGACCCAAAGACTAAACCTATACCAATAAATTATGCCCGGTGATTTCCTTGGGCCCTGTGCCAGTCTGGTCCACATCCATAATTAATAAACTCCTGTCCAAAACAAGAGACTGGCATACAAAGTACTTTTGGGAATGGTCCCTGGTTTGTCCTAATTCCTAAACTGTGCCTGGCAAACGTTTGGGAGACCCCCAGCTGGCAAAGGCGCAGGATCATGCTGACAGCTTACTAGTGTAAATGATTGTGTTCCTGTGCCTGGGAGCCAGCCCAGGCACCACGGAGTTTAATAGCAGAGATGCAGCCATAAAGCCTCTGGCAAAGACAAATAGCGGATCATAACTCAACCTCATTTCTCCAGCGTGGGAATCCACTGAGGACAGCCCAAAACACCAGGAGCCACTCTGTTACACTACATTTAGACCCATCTACCCCTACTGAAATGAATCATAGAATCATTTAGGTTGGAAAAGACCTTTAAGATCATCAAGTCCAACCATTAGCCTAACTCTGCCATCCCACCACTAAACCATGTCCCTAAGCTCCACCTCTACCCATCTTTTAAATCCCTCCAGGGATGGGGATTCCATCACTTCCCTGGGCAGCCCATTCCAATGCTTGACAACCCTTTTGGTGAAGAAATTTTTCCTAATGTTCAATGTAAACCTGCCCTGGTGCAACTTGAGGCCATTTCATCTCATCCTATCGCTTGTTACTTGGGAGAAGAGGCCAACCCCCACCTCGCTACAGCCTCCTGTCAGGCAGTTCAGGTCTCCCCGCAGCCTCCTTTTCTCCAGGCTAAACAAACCCAGTTCCCTCAGCCGCTTCTCATCAGACTTGTGCTCCAGACTCCTCACCAGCTTCTTTGGACATGCTCCAGACCCTCGGTGTCTTTGTTGTAGTCAGGGGCTAAAAACTGAACACAGAATGCTCTTACCCTGGTGTTTACTGCTATAATCAAGTTATTATTCAGCCACAAAATAGCCTCGCATGTGTTCAGACAAAAAGCTTTTTGCATGGCCCTCTAAGTGTTATACAAACTTCCCCCCCCCCGCCCCCGCCAGTATTCAGATGTCAGCCAGTGTCAGTAGCTGTGGATAATGGTCACGTTAATCAGTTACATGGGATTTGCCCTCCTAGACCCCTGCATTTGCTCATACACATTTGCAGAAGGATAGGAGAGCTCTGTAAGGGATATTTACTTCTTTCAGGAAAACAAAACAAAAAATCATCCCCACAGCCAGCTGTATTTTTAGTGATTTTGGAAGGATCAATTTTTGCAAGTTTAAGTGGAAGTGCCTGTCCAAGAGCAGCACCGTTCTCAGAAAGAGTAAAGCAGACGGCTGCTGAAAAGCAGGTCCTGGCAATGCCCCGGGCTGAATTTGGAAACTGCCCAGAATTTAGCTAAACAACCACAGGGTCCTTTTGAAAATTCAGACCTTAATCTTTTGTTGTAGGATTAGGTTGTAAGATGAGGTATTTAGCATTCAGATTCTCACATATGAAGGAGGACATGTCGAGAGGGTACCAATACCTTTCAACTCTAAACTCTGCTAATGATTTCTCTTTCATATGTGCTTCTCCAGCGCTGTTCAGGTAGCACTTGAGTACAGTTTAATCTTCCTCTGGAAGTCTGTCTTTGAATGAGTAAATGGATACTAACCTGTCCTGGTTATTTACAAACAATAATCTGAGCCAGACAGCAATATTAAAGGCTTACAGACATGTTGATAATTCCCAACAATTTTAACAGAAATATAAATTACTAGCAAGCTTTTTCAATATATATTTCTGGGCAGCTTCATTTCTGCTCTTTTCAAACCAAACTGAAGTAGAGCTTCTAACTTGTTTGCCTTCAGATTTTTGGTGAACTGAACTTGAACTCAGCTTACATTTTCATTAATCCTGTGTAATTTTTCCAGAAATCTCACTACTCTTCTCTTTAAATCCAAACCATCTGTCCACAAGTTTCTTTCTTTAACACACAAGTGAACTTTTCCCTTTGCACATCAGATTTACAGGGTTCAAAATCAATCTGAAATCAGAAAAGTCTGGTTCATATTCTGTTTCATTAATTGCATGGCAAAAGGCTTATGAGCTATTGGAAATGGATTAAAAAATGAACACATTCCTTCTAACTGCATTATATCTTGAGACAGGCTACAACAATCATATTTCTTAAAGAGAAGCAGAAGGGAAGAAGCAAACATTGCTCTGGCAAGTTATGAAATAGTAAACGCTCTGCTTTCTAAGCAAGCCACCAAGGGGTCCACCTATTCCTCCATGTGAGGAACATTGCCACCTTTTTCTCCTGAAGTTTTGTTTGCTGAAACTTTTAGCTTTAACTGGACCCAAACTCAGCATTTTCAAGACAGAGACACATCTGGGAATGTACACAAAAGGCATCTTGGGGACAGGAGCCAAGTGAGAGCCTTGAAAACCCGGTCCTTTCAATGCAGAAGTGAGACTGAGGCAGAATGCAGCTGGTCCTGTATTAGTCCACTAGTAAGGCTAAATGCATGTGCACATCCACACACAGATAGCAGGGCAATTTTAAAAAAAAAAAAAAAAAAAAAAAGGATAAAAAGAAAAACAAAAAGAAGAATAAAAGAAACAACGATCTAAAGATCTTGCCCAAATTGTTTCCATACTGCCGGAGCATTGCTGATGTAGTGTCAACGCGAGGCTCTTGCTGTGTGGAGTAGGCCAGTGATGGGAAATTGCCCAAGCAATTGCCGTCAGTTGCTGGTTACTCGGTATTTCAAGAGTTGAAAGAGAAAATGTTATCCGGCTTGAACTTGAACGAAGCAAAGAATATTTCAGGCCAGAAAATCAGCTAGTTGAGACAAAAAATGCATACAGAATTCAAGCAGCTTTGGCTACTGCACTTGCAGAACTCCTTTTTATTTACAACTCCTCCGAGTCAACTCTTTGCAGTGCAGATACCTTCCCCAATTTTGCCTACTAATCAAATCTATTCCACTACCAATTTTATGATGGAGATGATTGTTTATGTACCAACCTCCATAAAACTTCATCTTCATTCGCCTCCAGACATTGCCCTGCTGGCTTCAGAGACTGAATTATTTCTGCTTCTTGGAGTCTACAGTAGGATTGGACAGTGCCCTTTTACCCAAGGGTTTCGCAGCTTTACTTAGCTGGATGGTGATCAAAATTATGAGGCTTTTCTTGAGGTACACAAGAGAAAAGGGAGAGATCTGCTCTACTTCTTTTCAGGTGTCCAGCCTGTATCCCCGCCCACTGAATTTTTCCAAATGTATTAGGACACATATGATTCCTACATGCGCACACAGGATGCTCCTGTCACCAGGAAATCCCATCTTCCATGGGATTCCCCTTTTTCTTGACCCTTTTCAGCCCTTATGGACTTGCAGTCTCTTTGCTGGAGCAGTAGCAGTAGCACCAGTGAGAGTCAATAACAACCTCCAATAGCAGACACAAAAGAAAAATCCATCTTCCGAAGGCTAATAGTGTTGTAAAAAAATTACTGGTTCAACAAGGCTGGACTCAAAAACACACATTGAGACTGCTGGGTCTTATCCAAGGTTGCTTCCCAAACAATCCTTGTGTATATAGCATCTACTTGAAATGCTAAGAGCACTGGCCTTGAAATGGGGAGAAAACAAAGATCTCTGGGTTGGTGAAGGCAGCACTGTAATTCCTATGCATACCACCTGCTATTAAAGCAATTTGCATTGATACCTCCAGGCTTCACACCGCAAAACTTGTGCTGTGTTGTGCTCTGCACAGCCAGGTCCAATCTGCTTAACCCCACTTGTCCCACCTTGCCCTTGCCCTTCCATTCCTCCCTGGGGCTGTGGCAAAGCATTTGCACAGCTACACGCTGAGCAAGGCTCAGGGCTGGGATATACCCTCACTTTTGTCTGTACAGTTTATGGTGCTCTTCCCTGTTAAGCTCAGAGAAGAAAAACTCCCTACTCATAAAAGGGAATTTTAATACCCTATTGGTATTAGGTTACTACTGTGCCTTGTGCCGCACATGGGACCTGTAAACCACCCCCTGGATTTTGATGTTCTTCCTTGAGCAGCTGGGCATCAGGGCATGGTGCAGCTGTGTGAGCGAGGGCGCCTGTGATACCTCTGTCAGATATGCTGCTTTAGTGATGTCCTAGCAGAGGACACACACCAGTTCACAGACATCACTTTGTAATGCCAAATAATAGCAATTTTTATTTACGAGGTTTCCTTCTGCCACTTTGGATGGAGTATTTTAGATCAGCTACCCCACTCTGTTCAATGGGTTTGTGATGCTGTCAGTAAATACTGGAGATGGCCAGCCTGTGCCAGGCATTTGTGGAAAGGTTGCATAATATTTGTTTCCACTTTCTAAATACATCTGTTCTGAGCTCTGCCTGGTGCCAGCAGGGTTTGCAGAATTAAGCCCAGGGGATCTATGAACTCAGAATTGCACACGCTTTTATAAATATTAAGTTTCATAACAGGCTTATTGCAATAGATAATACCCATCTGGATTATGGATGAGTACCAGTATTTGTCAGAAGTGCAACACTGGCATCATCTACACCCTTTTAACAGTATTGGTTTTCTGTACTCCTCTTCCTCCCCCCACTGCACGGTACGCTGGTGTACAGGACTTAAATCCCAGACTTATTCAGGGCTGCCAATATTCAAAGTTACAGAGGGCTAGGATAAAATAGAGCAACGCACAGCATAAACACAGGGCAAATCAGAAACTGTACTGCTTTTCTCTTTTATGACCATTTCTTGCATGCCTTATATGGAGGCATTAATCTGAAATTATTTAGGAGATTTTGCAGTGAGGCATACAAATGCAGAAGAGGGTTGCGAAGCCATCAAGGAACAGTACTTTTAGGTCTAAGTTGCCCATGCGTGAATAAGAAGACCCCTGAATCTTTGTGCAGGGATGGAGATCAGGCACCAGGGTTTGAGAACACCAGGCCTCCAGCTGCAGCAGCCACTTTCCCTCCCCATCCTTGCACTGCCAAGAGGATTGAATTAAAAGAGCAGCTTAAATGCAAAGCCGCCTGGAGCAACATACGGGGAGTTTTCTGAAGAGGGAACTGTTAGATGAGGTTGTTTCGACTGTGTTCAGAGAGGCAGACCTTCAAGTGCATCCTTTTAAAATAAGGAAGGTAACACTATGAAAACAAAGTCTGCCCATTTTGTCATGATTGTGTCCTCTCTGAGTTTACTGCTTGCAGGAAAACGAGGAGACATCTATCAGTTTCCTAAGGAAGACCTATCTCAGGAAAGATAAAGCGTGGACTGGCTCTTGTGGGGCAGGGGAGCAGACACTTGCCAGCTCATTTGACATACACAGGACCCAGTGTCACCCTATGCACACCCAACGTCACAGGGCTCAGTTTCCAAAAGACAAGGACCAAAGTCTGTCCGGCACATCCATCAAAAGCTCAAAACCATAGTTCTCAATATGGTAGCCCTTGGGTGCTTGGAAGACCCTCACTAAGAGAGAGAATAGACAAAGAGGATGGGTTTAGACATCATTTGCCTTCAAAACCAAAGACCTTAGCATGCCATTGGGGAGCTTCCCTACCCCAAAGTGTTTCACACAGTGTGATATATGACTCTTGTCTTAGGAAAAGCAATAGAGTTTGTTATCAACAGCGGGGGAGTCCCTAGGACAGCAGCAGAATGATGTTAGAAAAGATACTATCTTAGAAAGTCACCAAAACCCAAATCAAGAAGATGAAGCTGAGGCATGACCCCCACCTAAGCGAACCTTACTACAAATGATGAGGTGATCCCCTGTGCTCTCACAGCAGCAGCCATGGACTCTCAGGGGGCTCCATCAGAAATCTCTGGACCCTCTGAGAAGTAACATACGCTGACAAGGCAAACGGAGACAGCACCCTCATGTGACATTCCATCCCACAGCCTGACGGCTTCAAAGTAGTCTGCTATAATGACTGTGATCAATAACACAGCCTGTCGAATTAAAGTCAGTTCAACCCAGGGGTGGCTATCAGCTAACTTTACATTGGGGGTGGCATCGCAACAGCTAGCAGTGACCCTTCATGACCATTAATACTGCAATATATTTTGTTTGCTACTGATAGCAATTGACAGAGAGGTACAGCAGGATTGCAAAAATCAGCTGGGGTGCTCTTGGTCCTCGTTACGTGCTATTAAGAGGCACCTAAACCGTCAAGTGCCTGTGAAGAAGTTGAACTAAATTGTGTTTCTAAGCTCAAGATACATAGTGCCAGCCATTGTTACAGGATAAAATTGAGAGCAATATATGCTGAAATACACAAAATATGGGTTGGGTTTCTTTTGGTGACTACGTTTTATTTTATTTGGAGGTAGAAGGGAGCAGATTGCCTCCCAAGATGTTATATTCAACTTCTGCAATTTCTGGCAATTCCAGTGCTGCTTTTCATTGGATGAGCACGCATTTTCAGTCCTGTGAATATGAATCAAGTATTACAAAATAAGGCACTAGTGTGTGTGCAATGGGAGCATTCTAAATGTTGATTTTGATGCACTATACTGTACGATGCTGAAAATTATTTCTGTACTTTAAATGGATAAACTGCTTTAAGAAGCAGCAGAAGTGTGAAAGGAAGAAAATTAAAGGGGCAAGATCACCCATTATGTTATGTTATATTATGATTATGTTATGCTTGTATTATTACACAATATTATTTCTATTGTGGTTTCACCTAAAGATTCTGGACAAAGTTATAACACTATTAGGCTAAATCTAAGGGAAGGGAAGAATTTTACAGGTAGGAAACGGAGGCACAAAGGGACCTCCTCAGCACCAGAGGTAAGAATTCAACACAGACCTTCTGAAGCCAAAAGAGATGCCCTGGCAATAAAGAAAGGAATAAGCAATTCAAGGGTGTAGCTCATTTGATCTCGTTTAGGACACTCACGTACCCAGGAGTTGTCCGTCCCTCCGCACTGACTCCAACTGGGCAATCTCAGGGGCTGCAGCAGGATCTAGATGAGGCTGCTCCAAACCTGGGTGAACTCGCAGTGCAGCACCAGGATCAAAATTAATCTTGTTTGCCTTCATTTCCTTAGCACCCTCAGATGCTTGTGGCTGCCTGCTCTGGTTTTCTCTCGCTCGCTCGCTCTCCTGTCTGAAGACCTGAGTACAGATTCTGCCAGAGCAGAGCATGCCCTGACAAAACGCTGCTAAGCTTTGGTATCACTTAGATTAGATTCTGGACCTGCTTACAGGTGAAAGTACCTGTGAAAGTTTGCCTAGACACAGTCAGTGGATTACCTCAAGCTAAGGTTCTGCATTTACTCCAGCTTTTTAGTTATTCTTCCTCCCTCACCAACAAGGATTCAAAATTACTACCATAAATGTCTGAGGAAATACGGATAAAAATTATATCCAAAAGAACTACATTCAAAGCACAGTAAACAACACCAAACACTTCAGAACTAGAAAATACAATAATTAAGTTTGTCTGTGCAATGTTCAGCTCCCAGCTCCTTCTGCTTGTTTCCCCTGTGTGCCTGCACCATGAGTTCCATACTTTTAAAATTTTTTTCTGAACAGGAATCTCTTTTTTGTACACTGAATAGTTATTTAAACTCCTTTATTCAGTGCTGTTGCCCTGAGCTTTCTAGAGTTGACACCATCAAAATATGCACCGATGAAAAAGTATTTGCTTCCTCCAGGCTACTTTTGTGTTTTTTTTTTCCGGCATCTGCCTCAGTCTGACAAATGGCTTCGACGCAGAGCGGCAGTTTTGATAATGCCCAACAGGATCCGAGTGGAAGCAAACGGGGAGCTGAGAGGACGTGAAGCCTGTGACCAGGGCAGGGGGGGTGGGCAGGGAACACCGCAAACCCTAGGGCCCAGGGGAGAGGTAGGAGGCTGGACACCAGAAAGAAGTGGGAGGGAGCAAAGGGATAGGAGGTGAAATGGAGGAAAAGGCAGTGAAATGTGGCATACTCAGAAAAACTGGGAAAGTTGAAAGGTCTGAGAGGGCTTGGCCAGAGCAAATGGCAGCAGGAAGGGAACTGGAAGGCAAAGAGAAAACCAACCCTCACCCACCGGTGCCCCAACCCCACAGAAACCTGAAGGGAAATGCCCCGTCCCCCCTGTCCCCGCCACGCTGGCACTGTCCCACCAGGCTGTACCCTCTGCTGCCTGCAGATGACACACACACCTGTACACCGCCTGGTCATCCTTCTCCATGGCAGGCTCAAGCAAAAGAAAATTTGGACTTGCAAAAGGAAACTTAGGCTGTTGGACAGCCCCACTGAAGAAACAGCAGCCATCTCATCAGGTAGTTTATTCCCAAGCAGGCAGGCCAACGGTATCAAAAGAAGTGCTCTTACATGAGTCCATCTGGAATGGAAAAGAGATTTAGGAAGATATTCTGCCCTCTCTTGTAATGATACTGGTACAGCGTAATTGCTCTAGTCTCCTGCAGTTCATGGAAAAGGAAATGAGAGCCCTTCTCTTGGCAGTCCCATGTCACAGGGGCAAAGGAACAGAGCTTCGCATCTTGCAGTAGCATCCTCCACGCAGACAAGCTTTAGGATTGGCCCTCTGGGACCCACTTTGTCACACAGCAGTATTATTGACATCCCTACTACTCACAGCATAATTCAGGTTGGAAGGGATGTCTGGTGCTCAGAGCTAACTTCAAAGGTTGAGCAGGTTGCTCGGGCCTTGTCCAGTCTCGCTCTGGGTAGAGATCTCCTGCCTGGTGTGCCCAGGCTAAGTGTTCGACAACCCTCACAGCAGATTTTTTCCTTATAACTAACAGGAGGTTCCTTTTCTGCAACCTGTGGCTGTTGCCTCTCATCCTTTCACTGTTTACTTTTGAGAGGAGCACGGCCCTGCTGTCTCTTACCCTCCCAGCCGGGACCTGCAGAGCACCATGAGCTGCCCCTGCAGACTTCTTTTGTTCAAGCTGAACAAGCGGGCAGCTGCCCCCATTCTCTTCAGGTGTCCTGTGCTCCCACCCCATGGCCATACCACCTTTCCCTGGAGTCACTCCAATTTTTCAGTATCCCTGTCGTACCAGGGCATCCAACATCAGATGTAGTACTCCAGATGCAGGCTCACAATTACCTCACGTGGGAGAAATCCCCTACCTCAGCCTCCTGGCTACACTAGGTGGTTGGTGGTTTAGCATTGCAAGCGCATGCTGTTGACTTAACCCTCAATTTGCTGTCCACCAGAGCCCAGGCCCTCTCCCTACAAAATCTGTGCCCTCGCCTGCTGGAGTTTCTCCCACGTGAAAAACTTTGCACTTGCCTTTTTCTGTCAATCATGACCTTTGCTGATGGCTGATATCTCTAACAATTATTCATCCAGACAGTTAATAATTCCAAGAGCTAAACCACATGTGACAGGCCACATGCAATCTAAGCCAAAAGTGACATGTCACTCAATGAACCTAAGGCCATACCGCTGTCACTCATGATTTCCTTTCGTTGTCATGTTTTTGTCACACTTTCCCTGTCTCCAGGCATGTCTGGTATGTCACCAAAGGTAATTTCTCTCATGGAGCATTTGTCAGAAGCCAGAAAGTGTTCGCAATGGCAATGAACGGTAGATTTGGAGACGGGCAGCATGAGGAAAGCAAGTGGTTAACACTGAATGGCAAAGAACCTGATCTACCATAGATGGGTTATCAGATTTTTTTAAATTGCTTTTGCTAACCATACATGTTCAAGTTGTTGAAGCCTTCGAATTAAATCTTTTTTCTAATAATTTGAATTAAACAATTTTTGAGAGATCTAGATTCTAAAAGGGACTCTGAAAAACACATTAACCCAAGGTAAAAATGCTCAGTTGTGGCATAGGATTGTAAAAGAGATTGTGACAGAACTATTTTGAACTTTGTGTTGTCTCTCCCATGCAAATTTTCAGTCTCATCTCCTTACTGGAAAATGTTACTCTCACTTGATTTTCAAGTACTTTGTTTTATTTTAAAATACTTCTTTTAAAATTCAAACACCACACACAGAGTCTGATGATGATTTGGCATATACAGTTGTATTTTATTTTTAGTATCATGACAGATCAGTACTAAAACAGGGATTCTGAATAGCTGTTCCTCATCATCTATAATGTTTTTCTTGTAGTAAGCCTGCATAACACAGTGAAAGAATATTCCCTTTCTTGGGAAAGTACTCTATGTCTTATGAAGTATATTTATATAGTAACGTGGGTATAGATTAATTTCAACAGGCACATCTGTAAGTATCACCAGTTCTGATACTAAATAGTGACTACAAAATTCCAAGAAAACTATGCATATATCTTGCCTGAAAATTATCTGGAATCTTTTTTGTGGTACTGAATTTTTCTTTGGCAGTATATAGGTGTGCTTGACTTTTTTAACCATTTTGCAAGTTGTCTATGTTGCTGGTACTGACTAAGAAAACCCTAGTTTTTTTCTCATTTATGGGTACATAATAAAGGAAAAGTACAAAGTGGATGAACTGACAGATCAAAATATTGAAAACAGTACAGTGATCTTTTTGAGAACTGAATCAAATTGGGTCAACCAGGACTAAAACTCATCACAGTCTTATTTCTGTTAAAAGTCTACAAAATAAAAGGAGTCTGTAGCAGAGTGGACCAGAACCAATAGATTCCGTCTCACAGTGTCTTTCAAGGTAATAAATTAATTATTTTTCTTCTTTAGAGAAGAAGGCCGTAAAGATCTTTTCACAGAAGGTAATTGTGTCCTAATATTCTTTCTAAAAATATCCACATGGATAGGGTTTCCATTTAAATCTCTCCTTAGTCAGAAGTCTACTTTAGGTATCTTAAGCTTTCTCATCAAATCCCAGGATGTATACAGAAATTAAACAGAACATTTAAATTAAAGAAAACATGAAGACAAAAATGTTCTAATTCTGAATTTTTGTTTCAGTTGCTAACCCCACTGGATCTACAGATCTTGAGGTTGTCAGGGAAGAGGCTAAAAGCTGGAGATGAGTAAGGTCTGATCTGACAACCACTGAAAATAGCAAAAAGAAACCTTGTAAGTTAATATTCATAGGATTCTAAACCTTCTATCTCAAAAAGAAAGAGGTAGGACCAGAAAGACTGCAAGGAAGAGCAACACGGATAAACATGGTTAATGGATGGCTTTTGTTAAAAACAGTAACTAAATAGGCTAGGGAGACTTCATCTGGAAGAGAGAAGATTCAAGGCCTTTGGCTTGATAGATGGAGAAAAAGCTGCACTACATCATGAGAAGTTAATTACCACATGGGCAATACAGGAAGACACTTTATGAAGTATCAGTTTAATCAAGATGGACATAATGCAACCTCTCATGGTTGTGGTACACTTAAAGTATTCTCTAAACAGCTATGGCAAAGGAAAATGTCATGGTGACCTGCATCCAACTGGATGAACTTCTATAGGCAAGGCAGCTCATTTCTTTCAAGACTCCAACTCTCTCTGCTAGAATTTTTCAAACTACATTAAAAATATTTTACCTTAACATCTGTGAGACTGGGAAGAATTAGTCCTTGTTAACAGGTAGCAGCAATTTGATATGTCAAGTGGTTAATCAGTTTGAGGGGGTAAGCAGGCAATCTGTAGCAGAAATCATAAGTGAACCCTTTTCTCCTAAGTTCTATGTGTCTTCTCCTCAAAACCCCTACTTGAAGTTGTTAATCATCTTTCACATAAACCACTTTTGTGGTCATTAGGAAGATAGCACATGCTGTACATCATCGACTACCTGATGGAGGCTAAAATGTCTGTTGCTGAACAGGCTTAAGCAAACATGCCACAGCCAACTGGTAGATCCCTGTGCAAAAGCCTGATGCAACAACTTCATAAATCTTCTAAAGTGAGTTAGGCGCAATTGCACCAGACAGGAACATCTCTGTTAAACCATACTAATTGACAGCTGGTCTTTCCTTTTATGAGTGTATTTTCTACCAGATGTCCAGGTCAAGCAACAGAAGATGTGTAACACTGGCTAAAATGCCATGAAGAGGTGAACTGGGAAAGCACGAAAAGGAAACAGATACTTAGAAGCCAAAGTACTTAAGTAACACCTTCACCAAGCTGTCTAAGGTCAGTGTGTGACAGTGGGCTGGAAATCTGGGTAGAAGAGGCTTTAAAGTGAGATTCCAAGAGAATTTCCTGCACTGGGTAGGTTTCTCTTGCCCCAGCAACAACCTTCCCCGTGACATTCAAGCATCTCCTATCAAAGCCAGATGGAAGGAGTCTGAGGCACTGATAGTGTTGACATTTTGCCTTTCCACAGAACATTTTCATACAAGGAATGAATATTACCTTACCAAGGCTAAAAGGCTAGGAAGAAGAGGCACAGGGCTAAAAAAAAAAAATACCTGGGGGGTCAGTGGTATAGCTAAGGTATTATACCCTTCTGGAGGAAAACACCTAACAGTAGCTGCAGGACATAGCTTTCAAGGAGCACTTCACCACCACTTGAAAGTGAAATGTAGCTTCCAGGATTTGGAGATTTGACCTAGGTTTCCCACCATCCAAGGCAGTGTTGCCAACGTGCACAAGCACACAACAGAAAGACCCAGCACAGAAACTTCCACCCATTGACAACTCACCTGGCAGAAGTCCTCAGAGGCAGGGAGTTCTTATTTTGTGAGTCCCCATTGACATTTGTCCCTCCTTGCAAAAGGAAGCAATCTAGTGAGTGACCTAAATGGAAACAGTATATTCTGAAAACTAAGAAATATTAAATTAGAAGAACAAGGAACTCTCACTTACTCATTGGGTAGGAAAATGCATTTAGGGAAAAGAAATGAATGTGCTAGAGAACCAAGGAAAGTTAAGTCATCATCTGAGGATTTCTAGCATAAATATAATCACTGCAACTTCATCCTCAGGTGGCTTCAGCAATCAATTTATATCTGCCCACACCTGAGTAAACTGGAAGTTAAATGGTCTCTCACTCATCTTCAATTGGGATTTTTTTGAAAAAGAACAATCGTAGCTAAAGGAAAGGGATCTTCTGTCTTGCCCTCTTCCCTTAGCAAAGACCATCTTCGCTATGGATAGTTCTTGCAATAAAATTAATATAGAGATGCTTACTTTTTTATATCTACCAGGCTGAGGAACCCTACTCCAGCTGTCCCTGGACAGGACCATTTCATTCTATATCTTTCATTGGTTTTAAAGGAGGGTGGGGAGGCTTAAAGTGAGAGAGGACGTTTTCATAATCTCAAACGGAACTCAGTGTCAAACTCCAGTTATCTTGAGGAGGCTTGTGCACAGAAAATCTGCACTTGGAAAATCTGGCTTGAAAATCTAAAGACATCTAAACTAGGTCAATCAGATGTTCAGATACTAGAATCATCATTTGCTTTAGAAAATGTACTGAAGGCCTCTTATGTGGGTCTTAGACTGAGCACTGGAACATCCAGTCCAAGCAAGTGGGATTCAGTTGCACTGATTCGAGTGCAGAATGGGAACCTCTTTGACAAAATGCCCATATCTCCTTGGGATTCCTACATGCACCCAAAGTTGTGCTTCTAGGTTGTTCTGGGAAGGCAAAAATGTACAGGTTCAGCCCCACGTTAATTTGCAGACTAACACTGTAGATAAATTTGTCTCACTGACTAAGCTACAAAGAAAAGGAAGTGAGTAAGCAGAATAACCAGAAATATCGGATGAGGACAATGGATGTAAATCTTGACATGACAATAGACTCTACAGGACAACAGAAAGAGGAAGAGGAAATGACCTTGATTGTTTGAACATACGGAGTTAGACAATGGGGAAAAGAGAAGAAAAAGAAGCCCCACAAATACTATTTTCATTTCTTAAAATGGAGATATTTATTTGTTAAGATAATTAAATCCAAATTATAAATAACATAATAGTTACCTTTGAAAAATTCCATCAAAATTAAACAAAACAATGAGCCTGTCCCTTCTGATCATGCTCATTAAGACCCTGCAGCTATGAAAAAAGGCATGGACTACTATAAAATTGAGATTTGTTTCTGTCCACTTGCACGAATATTATAAATAAGACTTTCCTTATAAAAATCACATGAGATGCTTGTGGCATATTTTGTAAAATGTGACTAGAAAAAGACAACAAGATACTGTTAATAAATAATACATTCAATAACAAAGCAATTTTTGCTATTGAGAGACATCTAGACATTTTGGGGTACAGTCACCATGAAACCACCTGAAAAAGAGACATTCTTCAAAGGAGCACTGCACACTACTTGAAAATGAACAAATTCTACTGATGTAATAGAAAATACATTATTGCCAGGCAAAGAAAGATAAACCCTTAGTCCTTGTAACAGTGTTAGCCGACAGCAAACATTTGCTACATTGGAGAGAATTAGATCAAAGCCCTAATCACAAGACTCTAAACAACGACACGCTTTGTGATGTTTAACATACTCCACACAAGAACCTTTACCCCTGAGCGTGCCAAAATGATGGTGCTTCAAGGAGATGTTTACCCAAGTGCTCACGTCATTTTGACACAATATCCAGCCTGTAAAGCTTACATACATCATAAATGATACAATAAATATTACATGCCAGTCACTGAAGGTAAGACAAATCCATGGAATAATGCAACCTCAGAGGCATAATGGTTTGCTTATCCACTTTAAAACCATCTCAAGACAATGAACTACCACATTACCATCACATTTTTCAATAAACTGGGCAAGATAAGAAGGAACGCAAATCAAAGTACTAGAATTACACAAGGGCAAAATTCACCAGCTAACACTGAAGTCCCACATCACGTTGCTCCTTTGGAAATATTGTGTGAAAGAGCAAAAATGGCAATCATCATGCCCAGTCCCTAAAGAGTCAGGAGACACCTTGTATCTGTCCTGCCTGGGCTATTGTATACCAGCATTACTATAAACCACAGACTGATCCCAAGCCAGCTTGTTTTAACCAAACACTGAGCTTCTTCCAAACATACGTTTATGGTATGGTAACATTTCACTGATTCAGGCATCACTTGCTTGAGCACTCCACCAGGAGGAAGGCTTGCCCTCTCTCATAGCCAGCCTTGCTACAAAGCAGGAGGTCTGAGATGTGCGGACGGTATGACAGGGAAGGTGAGACCAGAGGCCTTGCAGCTACAGGGAGAAGCAAGCAGAAGCCAATCACGATCTTTCAAGCAATGCTTCCTGGGCTGCTTTCCTTCAAATAACCTATTTTGTTCCAAAAGCAAAACACCAGGGAGTTGGTATAACCACAGTGATGAGCCAGCTGTGGGTTCCCTGAGCTCCTGTGGCTGGGCAGGTATTTCAGGATCACTGCAACTCAGGGACAAGGGAACAAATGTCAGTCCCTCCTGAAATCACTGACTTCTCATTAATACCTCAGTCAGGTAAATGCAAAATTAGTAATTTTGAAAACCTTTGCCTGGCCCATTTCTGTACAAAACTCCGTCCTCGAGTTGCGTGCATGTCTATGCCTACAAGAAATGGAAGCGAGCTGATGGCATTTTAGCTTGCACTTCAGCTTCCAGCCATAAGCAAGCAGCAAATGATACCAAACCACAGTGGCTTATTTTCCTGGCACAGGAACAGACTATTGAATTCTGGGGGCAGGAAACGGATGGTATGGCATCATCCGTGAGCCTGCCTGATCACCCAGCCAGCGCAGCCCTATGAGCCCACACCTGGGAAGAAGTCTGATCTGCTGGAAATGCAAACAGGTTTTCCCTTACAATGCTGGAAGGAAGCGTATTTCATTTTAGGAAGAGAGCAGTTTGTTTATTACCATCATAATGGTAAAGCTTGCGTTACCAGGATCTGAGTCTGGTGGTGAAAAGGGAGACAGAGGAAAAAGGATGTGGTTCACTGCAAAACCTACTAGAATTATCTTCTTTCCATTTCACTTCTCTTCTTTACACTACAGAGCTCATACTAATAACCCAGCTCATGGACACAACATTCAAAAAAACCCCACATGCAGTCTTTTACATTCATCATCATCCGCATGCTACATTTCACAGTTTGTTATCAAAGCAATGTACCAAACTATAAAAATAATACAGCGAGGCACCTTTAATTTCCTTCGTATCTTTGTTTGCTTTTCTCTTGAGCTTTCAGAAATAGCCAGGTAGAACGAGCACTGACACAGGTTAAAGCAAGGTGTCTCTTATGCGTAAGAAACATAAAGGTTTACAAGTCCTTGAAGGACTTCCAGCATGATGGCAGAATTGCTGTGTCACCTTGAGCTCCCAGAGCTGGAGAAGATGAAAATGACTCCACAAGATTTCAGTTGCTAACTTAGATACTGATATTTGACTTAAATACATGTTAAAAAAAATAATCTAGGTTTCTAAATGAAAATAGGAGACATTTCTATCCTATGCTCGGGGTGAAAAATCAGACTTTACAGCAAACTGTTTGCACATTCAAACTTCCTGCTCTTGACCCGTAAGTGGCTAAAGCACGGCATGAAAACGCTTTGCACTGTCTTCCTTATGCGTAAGAAACATAAAGGTTTACAAGTCCTTGAAGGACTTCCAGCATGATGGCAGAATTGCTGTGTCACCTTGAGCTCCCAGAGCTGGAGAAGATGAAAATGACTCCACAAGATTTCAGTTGCTAACTTAGATACTGATATTTGACTTAAATACATGTTAAAAAAAAATAATCTAGGTTTCTAAATGAAAATAGGAGACATTTCTATCCCATGCTCGGGGTGAAAAATCAGACTTTACAGCAAACTGTTTGCACATTCAAACTTCTTGCTCTTGACCCGTAAGTGGCTAAAGCACGGCATGAAAACGCTTTGCACTGTCTTCCCTTCCACAGCAAAGGGAAGAGAGTTGTGTTGCTATTTGTCTTGACTGCTCCAGCAGCTGCGTTGGAAGTTTCTTCTGCTTTTAAGAGAGCCCAGACACTTGCTGGCTCACCCCTCAGCAGATGCCTCGGCTCTGCTGCGGCACTGGGAGGCTACAGTGCAGAGCCACCCAGCCGAGAGGAGCTCCCAGCACCCAGCTCTGGTGATGAGCTGCTCAGGACCAGGAAAGGCAGGGCAGGGGACGACATAACCCTGCTCCATGAATTTCCAGCTGGGAGACCATTTCTCAGATTCAAAACTATCCTTCCCAGCCGGGGCAGCGAGGCCGGCTGTGCCCAAGCACCAGGCGCCCTGTGCCACGTCCTGGGGAGGGAGCACGCAGCAGGGAAGCAGGGCCAGCGGCTCCTGCCCAGCCTCTGCCGAGCAGTGCATTTCGTCCCTGGGATCCTATCACCTTCCGCTGCCTGCTGGCTCTCCTCTCACTTGGCCAGACTGGGAGCACCCAGCAGCCCCAGGACTACACCAAATCCCTCTGCCAGCCTGGTCGCGCTGCTCAGCACAAGGTACAGCCCTGGCAGCACCCCTGAGCATCTTTCCCAAGGCCCCTCAAAGAAGAGGATAAAACCCCCTTCATTTAAAATTCAGACTACCAGTAAACTCTTCAGAGGAACAAAAACCTTACAAAATGCAATTCCTGTACATTACACGTAGTAATAACTTAGGTATTGGAGAATCAGAGAGATATTCACTGAGATGCAAACAAAAGAAAAAATGAAAAATAATTAGGTCACTAGAAAAAATATGAGTACCAAAACCAAGAGGACAACTAGGCTGACGCTGATTCGAGTTGTTTATATCCATGTCTCAGCTTGTAACTTCCGTAAGACATAAAATGAAACTAAAAAAAATATTTTTATTACCATGGTATTTACAGACTGTTATTAAGAAGGTTTATTAAATACTCCTTGTTTTTCACTGAGGTTGAAAGTAATTTTGGAAATGAATTTATATTTTACTGATGCCTGATTGACTAAGAGTGCACTAAGATACCGCAAAGATTCAAGATTTGACTGCGTGCAATTTAGGCTAAAACCCAAAGCCACTTACAGCCAGACTGGGTTTTATGAAAGCCAGAAGAATTTTCAGTTTTCAAAGACTTTTAATATTTAAGAGCCAGATAATTTGTCAAGACATCATTGTTGACCATCATATGTAGTGTTATGAAAAGAAGATACCGTGCACAACACAGGAAAAAAGCGTAAGACCAGCTTTTTTTAGACAACAGGATCCGAGACTAGAATTGAGAGAAAAAATGAGAAGAAAGAAAGATTTCTTCCCTGCAAAAACCATCAGAAAAGAAAAATTGCAGTTGAATAGCAGGGGGGAAAGATCATATCATTACATCAATAAAGTCTAACAAAATCATTTGGCAATGAGTGGAAACATTAGCAGGCATCAGATCCATCATGGCCAATAAATTACTTGAGGATATCTAATTCCCAGATACACGCTGTAGCAAAATCCTTTTTTCATTTTCACTTGGCTCCTACAATATACTTGACAGATAGAGCCGCACATGGATCACTTCTCTGCAACTTGCTGAAACACGGACATGACTTGGATCAGGATTTGATTTCAGACTGTGACGCCTTAGCGCAGCAGATGTTTGAAACGCAGTAAGGGCTCTGCCTTCCAACAACAACCAGCAAATAGCATTAAATGCTTATGCTCCACACTTGTGGAAAAAATCAGTAGCTTACAGAATAGGAACCTTTAGCTAGGTAGCATAATCTGGCACTGCTTTAAAATATCCTAATTTAAAATTTTCCTAGGATGAACTCCCTCAGGTTTGAGAACAGAGAGCTAGTTAAAATCTAGGCAAATCTACTGATTTGACAGGAGCCAGAACAGTAAGAGAGAGCAGAGAATTTGGCTTACAAAACAAAGGGCAGGGCAGAGAGAAGAAAACCTTCTTTTCTCATTTAAAATGCACGAATGTTCACTTTCCTACAATCCAGGCGTTATCTGAAGGTAATGTCCTTATTGCACTTACTAACAATGAGGGTGGATTTTAACGCAGAAGCATAAATTCAGTCAAAATAAAAAGGTTTATTCATTTGCTTGTTTTCACTGTTCAAAACAGATAAACCCTTATATTTTATAAAATTTCTGGTTTTCCGCTTCATTTTAATTTGGAGTTAATACAGTAATTAGTACGAGGAAGATGTGAAATACTGCATGCAAGCTTGCCTGCACTCGGTATCAATAAACCTAAAGTGGTTTATGTCCCTCTGTTACGTTTTCAGGTTTAGAGCCTGGAGGAAAGCTCACTGTAGCGCAGAGTTGATTTTAAACAACTTGTGAACGCAGCAGGTTTCACCCTGGTACCAAAAGAACTGACGGAAAAAGCAGCGAAAGAATAAAGACCTAACATCTGTTAATAACTTTTGGTCCCAATTCAGCAAAGCATTTAAATGCTTTATCTTTACCAGAAAGACTGTGGTCTTGCATATTTATCTCCTTTCTGGTCTTTGGCTAGTTCTTTAGACACCGCAACTAAATGGCAGTACCTAAACAGTAACAGACTTCAGAAGATCTGAACCTCTGTCCTGAGTTTCTTTTTCTTTCTTTTTTGACTACATTTGGAGTACAACACAATTTTTAATCTAAGGACACCACGTGAAGTAGTCTAAAACTGGAAGCTTTGCAGAAGTACAGACTTGAGTACAAAGAAGTGCAGAATGACTCAAAAACCAAAGGAAACACCTATCTCTTAGCATAGAGTTTGTTCAGTTACTGTTGTATTTAAAAAAAAAAAGGGGGGGGATACTTTTTCATATGTAAAATTTGTGCACTTGGTTTTTTTTCACTAAATGATTTTAAAGTAATTCTTCAAGATACTAATCAGCGTTTGAGATATAAACTTCAGGCTATCGGCTATTTTGCTTGTATTTATAAAATTATGTGCCTACATATTCCTTAGATAGTCTACAGAGACCTCTAAAACAGGTAAATAAGAGTTCTGATTGACAGTTCATTCCATTTTCAATGCAAGGTGAAGCGCATGAAGAAAACAAAAATCTACCTTCCTGCCCGTGCATGGGAGTATTCTTGGAAATGCTTATGGGTTGAGAGGTTCAAGAGCACTGAATCCAATATTGGCTCAATGGGGATTTCATTACTGGCATAACTAAAAACACAGAGAGTCTTTTTTGCAAGTCCTTGCCCTATGCAGCATCAGGCATTAACCTTCCAGTGACCTCCTCATAGACACAAGTCTCATACTCAGATAAAATGGCTTTCGCATACAGACAGGCCTGTTTTGTAACCGGCCAAACAATCCAGTACAGCCAAATGATATACTTAAAGACTTATTTCAAGTTATTTCAATGCTCATTTCAGTTTTCAGTACATTCAAAGTCCAGTCCTTTAAAATTAGTCAAAATACAATCTTCAGGATCAAAGTCCACGCTTGAAGGGCCCTCGCAGAACTAAGAAACACCACTCAGCATATGGGAGACCAAGCAGGCAGAGCTGCAGCTAAAATGTCTTTCTTTTTTTTTTATCGTCAGCGCAGCACACTCTGTATCATCTGCTGAAACTCTACAGCTCAAGAGGCAGCGATCAACTCGCCTGTTTGCAGGAGCCCTGCCAGACTGCTCTGAAAGAGCGTTCTCCTGAAAATCGGACACCTTCTGTCAGTTTTGCTTTGCGTACTAAAAGCTATGGGTATCCGAAAAGAAAAGCTTGTGCTCTTGAAAAAAAGAGTGTTTCTCTTCAGTGCACATAGGGGTTATAAAAAAAAAAAGTTCAAGCATTTTCTACAAAAATTAATACACGTAGAGAAGAAAAAGTAGTTGTGATTATGGCACTCTCGCAGCACACCAAGATCCTGGTCAAAGACATCTGAGCAGGGACTCAAATCTGGGTCTCAGGGCTCCAGATTATACTGTTCTAATCAAAATCTTTTTTCCTCTGTGCAGAATGTGTAGATGCCCTAACCTCTTGGTAAGAATTTAGCTTAAAATTTATTATGCATCTGTAATTGCTCCCTTCCAAGAAACATAAAACGATGCATCCTATCTTTGCTATGGGCCCCATCTGAGCAAAACAATTCATTGAATATACAATTAGAAATCAACAGAAACTATTCAAGTGGTACTTCAGCACTTTATTGAACACCAGCTTATTCATAAACCCAGAGAACAATTACTTGTGGTGTTGCTTGCTTTCTTACACTCACTTTGGCTTCACCCACAACAGTTAAATCTAGTCTAAAAGAAAAAAGGGGTTAACTTGGAAGGCGAAGACACCAAGTAACACAGCAAATTGCAGGTGGTCTGAGTGCTAAAGGTTCACTTGCCTCAGAGGGACCCAAACGGGATAAATATTCAGCTCAATAGAAAGCTGACCAACTCAATAGCAGCAGGGAGTACACGTAGATTATTTTAAGATGCAGTTTTAATAGGCCCTTCTGAGACTTGCCAGGGATCGAAAGCATTTCAGGGCAAGAAGCAGGCTGGTCTCCGAAGGGACGGAGCTGACATAATTTCCAGTAAGCCCAGCATTTCTGACTGTGAAGCAAGAGAGGGTTGATCTTGCCATGGGTAATTATCTAGGGCCTGGTCTGCAACTGGCACTTGCTGAATGGTATCCATGGCAGATCTAAATGGAGCCACTCTGGTGGCATCCAAGCCCCAGCAGCAGCAGCCAACAGCCTTATCTTTAGGTGCTACTGCCCTGAACGTGCCTGCTGCCTTCCCACGGGTGACGACTACCTGCCGCCCCCCAGGGCAAGCGGCATGCCAGGGCCGGCTGAACTCAACACACAGCTGAACTCCTCAGACTGGGCTGGCATCACCCACATGGACTACCGGGGGCTGGTCACCGAGCTGCATCCCCCACCCTGTGCAATGCCCGAGCACCGGTTAGGACAGCATTGGTGGGCATCTGACAAAGCCACGGCAGCACGCTCGCTACCAAACCATACACCATGAGGGCAAACGCTTAAGGTTGTGCTCTGCCCTGCACAGCTTAGCCTAACACACACAGCTGGGGTGTTTTCACATTCCTGCAGAGACCTCTGAACCCAGCCCCTGTTCAGAAAAAGCATGAATCACCACCTGGAGGTGCCTGTCTCTCCTGATTGTAGAGAGAACCTACGCAACCATTTTCAATTAACAACTTTTTCTTTTTTTTTTACAGCTGAGAAGACAGGGTGAGATTCATTTGTAGGTATATGCATTAAGCTGAAGAGGCTGAATACACTAGGGCTCAACCTGCTGTAATAAAAATTGAAGAAAATGAATAATTGGGGAGGAATAAGTAGCTGTTTAAGTTCTCGCTGCTGCCAAAGAAATACCAGCTAGGGAGAATAGGTTAAGCCTCCTGTTGGGTATTTGTGTTACGCTTAGGAAAATGAGTTTGCTAATACTTAACAAAGAGGCCAGTAAGTCTTTTACTAATTGTTCTGTTGAAAAATTACCGAAAAGTCAAACATCTGATAGATTCCAAGTGACAAAATCTGGGAATTCAAGGAAAGAGTAGATATTTTACAACAATCTCTTTGAAAAACACAGCCTTCCTCCATCCTCTGTCTGTTCTCCAGTGATGAATTTATCAACACCTAAATGGAGTCATATTTTCAATTATGGAGCTAACTCTTGCTGGATTTATCAACACTTCAGGAGAAAAGATGGTTCAAAATGACAACATATATTAGCTACCTTATGGCTGATTTTTTACATCAAGCTTCTAACCCCAGGGAGGATGGTCATCAGGAAGGATAGAGCAGACATCCTTTAGGATGACTTCTTGGGGCACAAATACAAGTCCAGATGATCCCAGAGGGAGATCTGATGGAACCACATGACATTAGGAGCAGGTCCCATCAGGGAGCTCACAGAACACCAGGACAGTCACAGCCCCCATAGCATCCCCCAAACAGCCATAGAGCCAGGGAACAGGCATTTCTGGACAAGGCCTGATAAATGTTGTTTACTCAGAAGTATCAGCTAATGGAAATCCCACCACACCATTTCATGAAGGAGACGGTGAATCAGGAAAATAGCTGGTTAGGCCATTTTGTATATATGTTTTGGGGGGAGTGGCAGAAGAGAAGGGAAAGACAGATCTTTCATCATCATCATTCCTTGTTCCGTTGTATTTCCCTTTCTGTTTCATCAGCGTTTCCCTTCCTCATAGCATTTTGCTTTGCTGCCGTCCTGCAGAAAACCATTGGCAGGTCATAGGTAGTCCATTTTTCACAGTCATTGCCAGATGAAAATGTCCTACAGTTGCTTAGAACTGGGGATCTTTATCAAGATTTGTTACCCCACTGATTTGATCTTCCTTTTTTTCCAGCATTATCCAACCCTTCAAGAACTGCCTGTCCCTCAGATAACCAGGAAGCGTCCTTTATATAACCTGGACTTCTTCCAACACTTACTAATCTACTGAGCCGAAGAAAAGAACCAAAGCAGGCAGCAAATGGTGAGATAGCATTCACACCCTTCATTACCCTCACTTCTAGATCAAAAGTTTCCTCACTCGTGTTCTCCTTATTAATTACAGGCAAGGGTGAGCCAGATACTAAACCAGTTTCCATGAAGATGCATAGGGGAAGGGTTTTACATAGCTACCACAGTTCAGACATTCCATTAAAAAAAGCAGATGCTTTGCTTAGTTTCAGCTCCCCCAGAGGCACAAACGCAGCAGTGTGTGTTATGACACCATTTTGATGAAGCTAAAAAAAAAAGGTGAAAGTAGTCAAGTCGACAAAACAGCCAATATTTCTTATCTTCTACAAAAGTTGAGCTCTAACAGAGGCTCGAACCTTTGACTTTCATAGTTGGTTCACTCCAAACTTGATATCCTCATTTCAGCAAAAATATAAAAATACAACACTCACGAATAAGAGTCCTTAGTATTACAGCAAGGTCTGTGCCAAAATTATAAATTATTTTATTCTCACGAGCACATGCATCCCTTCTCTACGATTTTAGTTTAGTTTGCTGGTTTCTCTTTTGCTTGTCTGTTTTAGAAGGAGCTCCAAAGGCTTCATAATCAAGAGGAAGGAGGAGTTTTACATCGTTTTGGCACAAGTTCAAAAATTGGTCTTGATTTACTCAAAGGCATATACACCCCCAAAAATATTATCTCTAGAGTGATTTCAGTACTGAATATCTTCCATGCACAGCTCTTGTAAAGGAATTTATTCTACTTATAAACGTGGGGCAATACTTCCTATGCAGAGCAATGATCCCAGCACTTCTGCACCTTGTCACCTTTATGATAAAATTAATAACTAGGAGCATTAACAAATCCCTTGGCCAGTCAGCACTAGTTTTTCTTGAAGATGAATTGCAGTAGCTTTCAACCTGGCAAAGACTTGTGCAGCTTAAGCTACACTATCAGAGAAATTCAGGGACTGGCAGCGGAAATAGAGAAGCTAGAGTAGGGAATTTCACTAATTAAATAAACATTAAGATTTCAATTCACTTCAAGGAAAATATAGCAACACAAGCAATGAGATTAGATTAAGGGCACTGCTGTCAGTGGACTGGATTCAATCAATCGGTAAATGCGGGATGGATATAATCACTCTGACCAAAGTTTGCCATGACTGCGAGATGCTGATTTCTCATAGTTAACACTTAGAGTTAGCCTCCTGGATTTGCTTGTGCCTGTCTTCAGGCAGAAGTATGGTCCTATCCCATGGTGTCACCGCCCTCCTGAAGAAGGACAGAACTTCAGTCCCTTGCATGCAATGCTGTTTTTCACATCAATGATCCTATGTATGCTTCCTGGGGGGCCCCCGCCTCCTAGATTTAGACAAGGCAAGCCTCACGCTGAGCAGCAGCATGGACGGAGCATATTTACTCCAACATTTCTTGTTGGGCAGCTGCCACTCTCACCTTCCCAGCTGCTTTTCTTTTATTTTTTTTTCCTGACTGCTCTTGCCACAAAATACTCGCAGTACCCTCCTGCATCCCTTTTTACTTGCTGGGCAAAAGGCTGATCGCTGGCCAGTGTTTGGATGGACTGACAAGTCATTCAGCTAAACCAGATTTTGCTCAATCAAAAGGGGCATTTATTTTCGTTTCTCTTCTTTTCTCAGCTGCCAGTTTTCTGGAAGTTATAGAAAATTATGTATCCTCGAAGCCTTTACTTCCCCATCAAATGTGGTTGTCTTTGTAAGATGCAGTTATATTCACTATACATAAATGTGAATAGAGCCAGAATTATCAATTTCTCCAACACCAGTCACACATCACACACAGCCTGGGTCTCTCCTACCCCCATAACTTTTTGGAAGCTATCTCCTTGCAAACATCAGGACTGCAGACATCAGAAGGGACTCTCAAAGACCACAAGCTACAAGTTCAGTCTGCCTCAGTCTTACAGAGGTGGGGAATACAACATCTCGAGATACCCAGGGCACAGGTTGAACATGAACAAGCCAGACATTTTGAAACACTGCACAGAGCCTTCCTACAAAAATACATGTTTTTCTCTTGTTCTTTTAACTGATTATTTTCCCAAGACGTGGAAAAAAGGATTACCAAAAGGTTGGAGAGCTGTCGGAGAGCTTCAGAACTAACTCCCAAGTATCAGTAAAAACACAAAAAAATGACCTCCAAAAAGGCAGTTGCCCCCTACTCTTCTCATTCCCCCCCACCCTTGTTCTCACAGATAATGTCATCTTTAAAGCACTAAAAAGTGCAAAACTTTATGCGTACACTGAAGACCATACAGGCACCTCTTCTTCAAGAAAGGCAGCTCAGTAAAATTCTGCCGTAACAAGCAGTGAAGAAAATATTTTACTTTCAAATCCTTCCTCACCGAGTACCCACATCATAGATAAAACAAACATAATGAGAGGGAACGAATTATCAAGTGACATTCCATCAGTGTGTTGACTGTACTTTTAACAAAAATATGGACAAAGATAAAATGGGTTATAGAAGCACATTCAGATTTTATCAGAACAATCTCTAGAACACCATTTAATCCAAATCTCCACGTTACAGTTTAGCACTGCCCTGTAATCCTATGGAACAGTGCCCACTTTATGCTTGGAATATCCATATTTAGAAAGAATATTTTATTATGAAACATGGGTTTAAAAAGCAAAACATGATTTTTTTTTTCCCCCCAGTGTCCTACATAGGTAGTTGAATTATTCATATTTAAAGAGCAGCCATGGATTTTGCCCCCCCCCTTTTTTTTTTTAATTATAACTATATAACTTGCAGCTGGTAGTCTACAAAGAGAGACATTGTCAGCATATGATAGGACACATCCCCCCAAATACTAGCACTTTAGAAATAAAACAGGTAGCACAGGAATTGTTGTGGAAACCTGATGACAGTTTTGTTGTTTCAACACTTTGACTAAAATTTCAGCTACTAATGATGGAAGGCTAAGAAAGAGAACACTGGTCTGGATTTTAAAGTTAATGGTGATAACATCTTGCAGCTGAAATTGCAGGGTGGGCTGAGCTGGTATCCTCCCTCTTGTCCTACAGTGCTAAACCAAAGCAAACAAACAAAAAGATTTCTCATTTACATGGCGATAGGACCATCTGCTGCCCAAGTCATAACCCAAAATAAAACAGTCCTTCAGGCGCTGCGCTGGCCGGAGCAGCAGCGTGCAACGTACACACTGACATAATTCACCCACTGCAAGGAGAGAAGCTGCCTTACATAAGGGCCTGCCACTTTCCTTTTTTTTTTTTTTTTTCTTGCTGGCTCCGCAGTTTTTCAGTGCACCCAAAGGCTGTTTTATTTTTCAGACTATCTTTAACCAGAGACAATCTTACAAGAAAAGTACAAGTCTTTAAGGCTAACGTTACAATCCAAACAGAGGAGCTAGTCACATGAAGAGAAAGGATTTTCGAAGCTTCAACTCATTTTAAATGACACATTCATTTCTGCAGTTTTTCTGCTATAAGCGAATGAAGAACTTCATTCTGCATTCCACTGAACACCTCAAATCCCCTTGACAGTCAATGAACATCTGGAGTCCAAATGAATACAGAATTAATCCCCAAGGCTGGACAGCAAAACAGGTCAGGAACCATCCCTGCTACAAAAGTCACTGTGGAAATTTTGCAGCAGGTCAACTAAAACCAGGCTGCACTTCACTACTGGTTTTGTAACACAAGTTTTATTTTCAGACCGATTTCCCTTAACCAGCTCTTGCCCACAGTATAGCATTAACATAGCTATAAGTGTAATGACCTAACTATCCTGATAAAACCTACGGCAAGTAGGTCCACCCATTTTCAGTAGCAGGGTATTACTAGGACATTCTTCTAACCAGATTCTTAGCACCCTTCACTCTCCCAAAAGTCTTTGGAGGAGTTGGTGGTACTCAGCTCCTGGGACTTTTAAGCCTTTCCTTTTCCTTCCATTGGGGAAAAAAAAAAAAAAGGAAAAGAAAAAAAAGGAAAAAGGAAAGAAACAAAGAAAGTCAAGAACACACACATGCTCTCCTACACACACAACCCCTCACACACAGAGGGGGGGAAAAAAAAAAAAAGGAAAAAGGAAAGTTGTATGAGGTGCCAATCTGGAATGAAATGGATTTTTGAACAGACAGTCATATTTGGCACTGTCAGCAAAAGCTTGTGGGTGGCCCTGTGTCTCTCTGAGCCTTAATGCCCTTTTTTACATCGGTCATTTAAAAATGTCCCCTGGAAAGTTCAGCTGTGCTGCTTCTGACATTATTTTCACAATGCTGTTGAATGGACTCGATGGAGAGATTCGCTTTCCCCCAGCCCAGTTCCATAAAGCACTATACATTAAGGACGTATTCCATTTGGCCTTCAAGTAGCATTTTTATGGTCCATGCAGATCCACAATTATTTTCCCTTTAAAAGGAATCAACAGAAAACAGAACTCTCTGTTGGAGAGCGTGGCAATTAAAAACTATTGGATCTCCCAAACAGACTCCTGCGATCCTCAGGCAGAAGACTAGATTAAAGGGTCCTCACATGGTTCTAGCTGCATTCTCAGTACACCACTTTTATGAAGAAACCAGAGCTGTAGAAATTCCTCCGGCATGGCGTGGAATCCGGAGTCGGGCAAAACATTGTCATAGTAATGATGGCTAATAAACTTCCTGTGCAGGTCCACAGAGAACGGCCAGAAGCCATAAATTGTTACTTCTTCACACAGACCAAGGGCAGCACTGACTAGGAAAAGTCCCGTGGAAAGCCGCTTGGCATGGATACCTTTGCCCTTCCAGAACTTGCCAATGTCACGCAGGAAATTGGGGTTGGCGAAAAGGACCGCCTGCTTGGCACCGAAGTCCTCCAGGGTGTAGTAGACACGTAGGGAGGGTCCTGTCCCCGTCTTCATTGAGAAGGCTGGCATGTAGATGTAGCTGCGGTTGTAAACCTTCACACTGTCCACAAATGCTTTTCGAGACCACAGAAGATTCTGGAACCTGTAAAGCAACAGAGAAAAACCAGTCGGTCACACATAGGTCTTCCCAGTCCACTCAAAACCCAGCCAAAAGCCGCTCTTCATACACATATTTACAATTACCTGCACGCCTTCCTCAAGTCCAGAGAAAGTCCAGACAAACTTCTGACCGTCTGACACTGCCTCTCTTCTAAAAACAGAAACCTGAACAGACAGCTGAAGACTATCTGGTAACCTGCTAACCCCAGAAACCAAAACGTTTCTGATTCCATCCTTTCAAAAAAACCCTGAATGAACACTGACAGTTTTCCTGAAAATCAACCATTTTCAGAGCATTTTTCTTTTTGTCCAAACCTTATTTTTTGAGGCACAGGAATCTTTCAAAGAAATACCAAAGTCCGTGTTGTTCTCATTTCTTAAAGGCACACTAAAGAAGAATCCGAGTTACATGCTGAACGAGCAATACCAAGAAATGTTTAAATAGAAACTTCGGACTTATAAAACTTGTAAGACTTGCAAGAATTGTTTTTGTTATGCTTATATAGTGATTTTTAGGTTGTGCTACCGTAGTAGTTAATTCTCATTCTAGAACTGATGGAAAGCTCCAAGAACATATTTTGTTACAAACAATGAAACAGAAATCAATGAACTCTTTAGGATAAGTGGCACTACAAAAATTCAGCAACATGCACCAAACAATATTCAGAGCTGATGTTTAAGATGACATGATTTACACACTAAGTAGGTTTAAAAGTAGCTGGTATCTGTAGCATGCAAGTTAAAGGAGAGACTCATTGGCAACTATGAGGAGGGCACTGTACACGTACAGATTATTTCTATACTATGATAGTCTTCTCATCTCTTGATATAAAAACTACATCAGGTTACAGCGTTAAATTGCCAATAGCTGATATCTACTTTATCCCTGATGTTAGATTTAGATACTACTCCAAACCCAGTATCCTGTCAAGATGATAAACTTTCCCTGCCATATGCTTTCGGATATGCCAAGAGGAACGAGACATCTGGCAGGAAATCCTAGGCCACACACACACACCAAAACCTGGACTGATGTTTGACCTGTCCTGACATCTGACACTAGCCAAATCACATTTCGGTAAAATATTAAAGTATCCCGAATAAGTATCATTGGATGTGACTGGGATGGAGGTCAGCCAGAGCCACAGGTAAAATCCAACACCTAAACCACAGACTTGCTAAGTAGCAGGAACACTTGCTGTCCTGGGGTGTTGACTCCATCGGAGGCTACCTTTGCATGAGGAAGTCCCTGTGATTTACCCTCGATATTCTGCTTGCTTTTCAGAGTCCACATAGTCTCCAGAGTCCTCCCCACCTTTACCACATGACAGTATCTATAGACTTCAGCATGCAGGCAAAGTTTACTACACTAAAAGCCACTTTGCACAGGCCTCACACGCATTCCTTGCATTGCAGTTGGTTTGCTCTCCCACATGCCATCCCTGATTTTTTTCTCAGCTCCGAAGTGCCCATCTCGCCCATGTTGCTGCCTCCTCTCTCTCAGTTCCCTGCAGCTAAGGCAAATCTGTCATGACCGATTTCAGTTGTGCAGCAGAGAAGTCAGAACAAAAAACTTGAGGCAGCAGCACTGGATTATTTTTTTTTTTTTCCTTTTTCTGGTGCAGGCAGAGATAGGTAAAGGGATGCCTTTTTTTAAAGGGTTATGACCAGATCAATTCTGTATATAGTCTTCTCTGAAACAACAGCAAGAATCACACACACAGCAAGATACGCAGGTTTAAGTGGCATGCCAGATGACCTCAAGAAGCACCAGAAAAAATTCCAGCTGAAAGAATTGCCAACAAAAAAATACAGCTTCAAGAGCATTGAAATGTCTCATGGACATGTGCCAGGTTTTTTGAAGTCTTTGTTTTGGCAGAAAACTTGAAATATTCCTAATAAGTTGAAAGGTTTTGTTGACATTTTCAACATGCAATATTTGGTCTCCTGATTCGTTTTCAAGTTTCTTTCAAAATTTCCTTCAAGTGGGATTAGAATAAAGCTATTTTGAAGCAAACCCCCTGAAATCTGCCTGGGTCTTTGGTACTGTTTTGTTCTGCAGATCTGCTCCTACCGCATGGTGCTATTTGCTAACATAGACAAAGCCACTGCCTTCCAAGCAAGAAATCAATTCAACCTGAGCATAGAAAACAAAACAACAAAAATAATTTCATAATTTAGTGCATTTGGCTTTATTTTCCGTAGAAATAGCCAAGACATGGCTGAATATAGGTGGACAGCCGAGACCATGGTGCCCTCGCAGGAATTCCTTGTCTGGCTGTACCTCCTCACGTGGGCTCTCTCACTCCGTTACTATCAGACTTTTAACTCAAGTGTTCTCCCAAACAGGCTTTACCATCCTCTCTTCTTAAGGAGCAGCAAGACAACCTGTCAGATTAACAGGCATTGGGTCCGACCTATCAAACTTGTTCCATTTCCATCAGGACACAGTCACTGAGGCTAAACAACCAAAAATCCCTAGCTTAATACTTTCAATACCCACCCAGGAGCTCAGAGCCTCGGTATCCAAACCCTGTTCTAATAACCCTAATTGCTTACAGAAGGTAGAATAAGACCAGCAGCAGGCTTTTGGACTATTCCCCCCCTGCCCCATAATTTGGGACATCCTCAGGGAGGTGGGAGATGCAGGTTCAAACTTCCTTTCGCAGTAAGGGGAACTTGAGCACACCGCTGGATGCAATGGGGTCCCTGCACCCTGGCTGAGGGGAAGGCAGAAACAGGTCCTCTGTCACTCCTGGAAGCTGGTTTCACCATGTCCTTTCCCACTTATAGCTACAGTTAACAAATTTCACTTCAGATGGCAAATAGATGCGGCTATTCTAAAACTGCATTTTTCAGCAAATTTACCATCCACAGAAAAGTACTGCGCAGCTCTCAGATGAATACATTAAAATTGCTCAGTCACAGAAGGCCAGGGACTGTCCCTGAATATTCATTTGCTATCATTGCCACCACACGTTTACGCTTCTTCTAGATGAATCTCCCCAGCAATCTCCTCAAAGTAACGAGACGCAAACGGCACTTCCACGAGAGCAGTGCATGGGAGGGAAGGGACAGAATTTGTCGTGCAAACTGTTGTTCAGGAACATCACCACCTCCTGGAAAACCATGCCCCATTCAAATGATCCGGATCACCGTGACGGTAGGCATCACGCCCGGTTCACGAG
>NW_009258671.1:4443485-4463696 GCF_000687185.1 Egretta garzetta | reverse complement strand
TGGACATTATACAGGTGGCCAGGAGCCCATGTAGAAGCATAAAACATGCCGATTATGGCCAGTCTGATGGCCTAACACAGCCAAAAAAGCTGCTGCCCATCTTGCACTCCTCGTGCAGGGAGATATTAGAAGCAAACGAAATTTTCTGTTCCCCATTTGTAAAACTAGGAGCTCTGTCCAGGTTTCTGACATTTCACAGGCTGGTTAGAGGCTGAGAAATCTGGGGACAAATGCCGTGCATCAGCAAGTTTCTAGAAATGCTATTGCAAGCTCAAGTGTATTTTCTTTCAGCTCCCAACCCAGAGGGGGAGTCCTGCAGGCAACCCCATTCCAGTGGTGTATTTGGGGGTACCATAACGCATCCATCCCAGCAGACAGAGAGGGGGCTACTCCATGCCTGGCAGAGAGACCAGGAGGGCTTCTCCTCTGCAGCTGACCAGCTCCACGCACGCATGAGCGGGACAAGGTGGTTCCTTCCTGCCTGTCTTGGCACGGACAATGACACGCGGCCAGCCTGCTGCAGTCTTTGCATCCAGATGGGCAGAAACACCTTCCCTCGTGACAATCCTTGCCCAGCTTTCTTTGAACCAGGAGCCTCTGGTTCCCAGTTAGAGCTCGCCTCTACCGGAGATGCTTTGAACGCTTGACGCTCTCAGTGGCACGGCCCAGAAGCTGTGCAGCTCCATCCCACTCACGGGCCTTCAGAAGAAACCCATCAAATGATCCAGTCCCTCGTGCAAGAGTGCATCTCGGGTGACGTTACCTCCCCAGCTCAGCTCCAAGCAAGAAACAGCTGAAGGGCTTTCAGGGTCATCCTCTAACCTTCTGCAGCAAAGTGCACGCAAACACATGGCAGGTTGCCAGCATTTAGATAAAACTGGAGCTAGAATCTCCCAAGCCCACAGCAGCACCTGAAGACTATGCAAGTCCTTCAGTAATTTGCAGTAATGCATCCCAGCAGCTCAACGGCAGCCCAGAGAGGTGCTGACGACTGTGAACGCTGGTGAAAGCAGATCATGGCATGCTCAGCCCAGGCGCTTTACTTCCACTAGACTCATTAATGGACAGCAAGCAAATAAAGTCATTGGCAACACATTTTTGCTGTCAGATCCATGTGACAGATCAACTTAAAAAGCACAACTTCCAACAGGCACGCATAGGCACAGCTGCACGGACATCAGAGAAATGATGTCCTTGATACCAGCCGGAGTTCCCTCAAATGCTGTGCTCTACTTTCCCAGAGAGAATGGTGCATCCAAGACAAAACTGCCACAGTACATTGCCTTGACAGCACAATCAAAGACTTAAGAGCATTAAGTGTTTTGGGGTTTGTTTTTAATCTGTTTTTAAAGTTCTTATTGATGTTCTTTAGCAGTGTCTTGGTTTTGGCTGGGACAGAGTTAATTTTCTTCCTGGCAGCTGGTATAGTGCTGTGTTTTGGATTTAGGACAAGAAGAATGTTGATAACCACCCTGATGTTTTCATTGTTGCTGAGCAGAGCTTACACTAGGCGAGGAATTTTTCAGCTTCCCATGCTCTGCCAGGTGCACAATAAGCTGGGAGGGGGCACGGCCAGGACAGCTGATCCAAACTGGCCAAAGGGCTATTCCAGTCCATATGACATCATGCTCAGCATATAAAGCTAGGGGAAGAAGGAGGAAGGGGAGTGGACATTCGGAGTGATTGTGCCTGTCTTCCCAAGGCACCATTACGCGTGACGGAACCCTGCTTTCCTGGAGATGGCTGAGCACCTGCCTGCCCATGGAAAGTAGGGAATGAATTCCTTGTTTTGCTTTGCTTGCATGCGCAGCTTTTGCTTTCCCTATTTAACTGTCTTTATCTTAACCCACGAGTCTTCTCACTTTTACTCTTCCAATTCTCTCCCCCATCCCACCATGGGGGAGTGAGCGAGCAGCTGCCTGGTGTTAAACCATGACAAGCAGATATTTGGGGACAGGACTGCTCTCTGGTACTAAGAGATGACTTCCAGTAGCCACACAGAATCTGCTGCAGTGACATTGAGCTAACCCACTTGCTGATAATAATGGCAGCATTTTCTCGCATTTTGGTTTCTGTTTGATCTCCCCAGAGAGCCACTATCTCTTGCCTGTGATGATATCCCAGTCACTTACTGTGCTGGCATCTGCAAAGTCACAAGTTCGGCATTCTGGATTAATTGCCAGTTGACTTATTGGAGAAAAAACCCAAAAGATTGAGTAATGAGGGGAACAGCTTGGATGCCAAAGAAATAGTGTATTATTTTAAAATTAAGATAAATAGAGCTCAAGGGAATAGAGCAGAAGGCATATAAAGACTTATGTGTTTGTCCCTATGGCAAAGGACAACTTTACAAAAATTATTTAGATAATTTGATGTCAGCATTAGCCAAGAATGATTTAGCAATTTGCTGCAGCTGTTGGAATATGCTTACAGCTGGGGTCACAAGTCAGCTTGCAACCACACATCTGAACCTCCGCTGCAGTGACAGAGGAGTTTTACTGCACTCCTTTCTCAGAGTGCTTTCACGCTTTCAAATAGCAACACCCTCCTTAATGCCCTGTGCTGTCATTCATATCATGGATGTCTTGGTTATCTTGTGTAGGTATGAAGTAACATGAACAATCATAAAGGCTGGTCATTAAACCAATAAAATTACAGATGCCAAACATTCTCCATCAATGCAGAAGGCTTTTATTCCTGTGATAGATCCCAGTGCTTTGTCTAATCTCATGTCAAACAGCTTCAGCACAAAGGATTCTCCCCTGTTCTCACTGCAGGCCCTTCCACGGGCACCATGGTCACCAGTCAAGAGCTTGTGGCAGGCAAGGGGCAATGCCATGCCCATCTTTTCCTTTCCCTTTGCTCTCCTCTCTTCCCACCCGGCTGCCCCTTATGGACCCAAAGACAGCAAATCTTCCAGTCAAGACTCTCGGCAGAGACACTTGCTCCTCTCAGGGTACGACTGTCTGCAAAACTCAGTTCAGCTCGTCCCTTAGGCATAGCCTGCAGCCTGCTGAGACCCCACACTGCCTCCTCTTTCTTACAGATGGAGGCTTCCAACCTCAAAGAACCTGTGCTTTCCTCTCATCTCCGATCCCAAAGATTAAAGACAAACAAATTAGCCTGATTCTCCTTTTTATACACCTTCTCAATGGCTTTTTCCAGGTCAGGGATTCTGGTCACTCCCACCATCAGCTTCAGAGACCCAAAAGCAAGGAAACACACTTTTTCCACAGTGCCTGCAGGCTATATCTTTCTCCACCAGCCTGTTTCTTAATGACACGCTGCCCTGAGCACACGACCTTCAGAATAATTTGATGCACTCAGAAAGTCCAGTTAGACATTGCAGAGGTAGGCTCTAATCCCCATGAAGAGGCAGGCTCCCCTTCTGACTGAATTCAGTATTAGTCAGGGGGTTTTTTTAAACCCCCACCCATTGCTGCTCTTATGCTGTTGCCCTGGGAATACTATATATAGTGTCAAGGGAAAGCTGACTCTCCGATTTTCAATGGAACACAGAGCTATCCGATACACCAAAGCAATGAAACACTGAAATCAGCGTTCACTGGTATTTTGGGACTGCTTGTGATCCTTATTCTGCCAACTCAAATTAGAATGTGCTTTTAATAGCTACTCTTTCCAAAACCAGCAGAGCTAAACATCAATCCTTTCTGTTATCTGACAGCTTGAATCTTAGCTTTCAGAAGATGAGCTGTTCATCCTTAGTTTGACTCTCTGAAGATTGTGGCTGCTGAAGTCACACACAAGTGGAAATAATACAAAAGGAGAGCCAGAAGAGCATAGCTGTAAACTACTTGTATTGTCAAAATGAAATCGCTGCCTAGTATTTCTAAGTCTTCTGAATACTTCACAGCTCTTAGAGCTGAAAGCCTGGAGTATGAGAAAATAGAGAACCAATGAGATCAGCCAGAAAAAAAAAAAGTTACAGAACTAAGGGTGGTATCTTTAGCACTTAATCTCGCTGGACTGTATGCCAGAGTGAGTTTGAGAGAAGAAACGGAACCAGCTCACACGTTTTTCTCGGGTTTTAATGGGAAAAAGAACTGCAAAGCCCAGATATAGTCTTCAGGAGATTTACTTTTCATTAGCGTGGGTTCCCTAAGACAGTCTGCTGTGTCTTTGGGACAGCAACCAACTGGGAACAGAACAGTGCAGTATCTCCTGCACATCTAGGTCTCTCACCCAACTAGCGTCCAGACATGGGTCTCTGCAGATGACTCCCCGCAACAGCACTGCAGCAAACACAGAGCTAATGCATCGTGCTTTGCTGCCTGTTCATGCTGGCCTTACATGCTTTGTAACCCAAATATAAAATATCAAATGATTGCAGCCTTGAAAGACCTATTCACAGCTGAGAACACTTTTGCTAAGTCTTTTGAGTTTTCTCTTTAACACCGTGACATCCTTCGCATATTAATAATTTGCAAATGTCAGTGACGGTGACATTCAACTGCATCCTCTCTTCAACCTCTTTGAGGTCCTTCCATAGGCAACTGGATAGAGAGAGGAGAGCAATGCTTGAACTGAATGAGTCTTCTTTTTAAAAGATGCTCTGTGCTACAGAAAGTGTAGACTGAAGAGGAAATTATTTAAAATAGTAGATGCTTCGACGGGCATTATGGCAACAACTGAAAAAAGAGCCTATCCTAGTTGAAGTGTATGAGCACCTTTTTTAAACTATACATGCATCACTGGTGATCTCTGAGATCATGCCACATGGCCTGCAGCTGGAGCGCAGATCCCTATTAAACAACACTGTCAACTAAAAGCTTGATAATGGAAACAGTTGTTGAGAGCCCATAGGAATATGTGGTGTATCTCCAATATTTTAAATGGGGTAAAATCAATTTACACAACTGTAAAACATGCAAAAGAAGATCTCTGTATTTCCTTATTTAGCCACTCCCTCTGGGCAGCCTCACCTGTTTTGCATCTCTAGGGCAACGAGCACTGCAACTGAGCAATGAACTAGTGGCCACCCGAGTGTAAGCAGAAGAGGTGATAAACTGCTCTGGAGCAGTTGATTAGCAGAAGCCAAACACGAGGCTAAAAAGATAGAAGAAGAGAGAAACAAACAGCAGTTTGACAGACAAGGAAGCCCCTTTCCAGTCCTTGGCACAAGAGCTCATTTCATTAGTAAAATCGTGGAAATTAGGAGAATTCAAGCCAGCCCAAGGACTGCAGCTGTAGACCGTGAAGTCACTACCTTCAGTGAGCTTTCAAAATGTCCCTTCTGAAGAAAGAGACTTTACCTTCACCTAATACCAATTTACAGCAATATCTCTCAGCAATTCTGTTCATTTATGCCTAGAAGCGTTAATAGAAGCTTCTCAAGGCTTCCAACAGTGTTTGAGGTGCGCTGATTTGCTGCACACTAGATCTCTGAAACAGCCGGCCCTTCACTCTGCAACTCATACGCAGACACCTAGGGAAGAGTAAGAACTTGACCAGCGTATTTTAGACTGCACACCCAAGTATTTTCAGCTCAGAAGATTTTCTGATACCAGTGTAAGTTGTCAATGCAGTAACACCAGTGAATCGTACTTCCAAATATTTGCCTAATCTCTTGTTCTGTGCATCCTTCTAGCCAATTATTTTACCAATATGTCATGATTGCCTTGATCCCCTTGTCAAAAGCCTTTTAAAAAATTCAAATAGACTTTATCTACTGGATATAGATTACCCTTATCCACACGCATCCATTCAAAGAACTCCAAAAGTTTTACAAGGTAAAATTTCCCTTGGACTCAGCAGTGCTGACTCTTCACAAGAGCACATATGTTTACCCAGGTGTTCATTAATATTATCTGATAATATAGTCTCTACCAATTCAGCTGGTAGAGATGTCAGGCTTACAGGTCTACTTGAACTATTTTTAATTTGAACTATTTTTAAACACTGATCCCATTTTTTAACAGCTTCCAGTCTTCAAGTACCAAGGCAGTTTTAAGTGAGGAAGTACATGCTACTGCTCTTCAGCACTCATGGGTGAGTCCAGTCCTGCCAATATGTTCACATCCATCCTGTCTCTAACACCATAAATTCTCTAATAATTACCTCAGTTTCAGCCTGCTGAGTCTCCCCAGGCACACAGGGAATCTCCTCAGTTTCTTCCACCGTGAATACAGATGCAAATAATCCATACAGCCTCCCTGTGTCTTCTCTGTGCACTTCTTTCATACCTGGTCATCAATTGACCATACACACATGGCAGGTGAGGGGTGGGGGGTTTTTTGCTCTTGTTTTTTGCTCTTTGGCTTGTGCTGTTGCTGGAAGGGGCATGTAGCATTAGGTCTTCATTCCTCCAGTTAGTTCTTTTTGGAAACTTTTTCTGCCTGACACATAGATAAAATATTTAATCAGCCGGAGCTTATAACAAATTCCATTTCCTTTGGAAACAACTTCAGCCTTTGGTAAGATGTTTCTCTGTTTGCATTAATCTCCCTTTTCTTTGCCCTTTAGTGATGCCACCCTTTTTTTACCTTTTCTTAAGGCTTGATAGATGCTCCTAGCCCTGTGCTTCCAGTATGGTACCCTTAGGAGAGTCCACTATTTTGAGTAGGTCATCCGGATACATTTTCCAAGATGTATGGTGTTTAATACTGAGAATGTCACTTAAACTTCTTTTCAACATGATTAAACTGCCCAGGTTTCTCCTGAACTGTTCGTACAGCCTGTATTCAATTTAAATTGCTATAGCTAGAACACTCTCGCCAAAAAAAAAAAAAAAAAAATCAAAAAAAAAAATCAAAGAACAGATAACATGAAACATGCTGGAGTTTTTGCTAATCTCAACTGTTTTGATATCTATGAAAGTGCTAGAGTTCCTTCACCTTTTTTCCCCTCATTAGGTTCATTCAAAGGAGATACAGTGTAAAAGAAGTAAAACCAACCTTTTTTTTCTTTGAAGGTAGCAGGAAGTAAATGCTATTTGCTAGGACAAAGAAATACTTTTGAAAGGCAGTGCATGTCACCGAGTACTTCACAGCCCTCTGTGCGCTGGCTGAGGGAAGCAGATTAAAACATTCAGTTCCCTATTTCTCTTCATTTCCAAATGCCAGAGAAGGGTCAGTGGCATTCATGCTATATTACATAGGAGCAGCTGTGTAACTGGAGTTCATGTTCTTCCCGTGTCACACATCTAGAGGTGCTATGCCTCTTGTTTTATGTAATACACCATAACTCAGATCTGGTCTCATCTTCTCACATTCTGAAAAAACAGGCAAGAAAACTTTTCTCTCTCTTGCTCCCTACCTCAGGGAACAGGCAATAGCAACAAATTGTCAGAACTGGATGGAGCTTGACTCTGGAAGACAACGTTGGCAGGATATTCACCCAGGCAATGCAATCTCAGGTATCAGCAATGAGCGAAGACGGATCTTTCGATCTCTCTTGTTAAAGCTAATTTTACTGGACATAAAATAGTCATTAAATCAGAGAGGAAGACAAGAAGGGGGTGACCATCTAAAGCAGTGGTGGAGTCACCCAGCCTTCAGGCCCTCCCTGTTTAGTCACACAAACTGGAACGGTATCAGCAGATGATGCTGATGGCACCAGTCCAGAACGCCCCTTTGCTAATGCTTAGGACTGCCTCCTACTAGATGAGAGACAGAGGTTTAAGTCCCCTCACGCAGCGCTGAGCTTGGGCCTACCCCAGCTTCAGTGACCGAGGTGACGACTCGCCTCTCGTAAAACACAGCATCTGCCTCGGCCGGTTTTCTGAACCAAGCTCTACGTTGTTCAGCTGAAACTGCTCAGCCTGGTTTTGTGAATTGCTTGGGGACAACTTAAACTATATTATCTGGAAGTTTTAGTCGGGGAAAAAAAAATACGTCTAACCCTAGCTTCATTTCTTTTTATTTGACTCAGGTCTTTGCACCAATTCCCTTCATGAAGATGCCAACACATTACTGCAACAGGATTTAGGCTGAGGTGACCCAGTGATACCACATGGGTTGTGGAAGAGATGGTAAGCACCTTACCAACAAGTGCTGTAGGTGACACTATGGTCAAACTATAAACTCCTGGGTTTGTACTCCTTTGAGATACCTTTTCTCTCCGAAACCTAGAGACCATCAGCTTTTACAGACGTTCGCATTCAAATCATTAAGGGAAGCAAGTTTCCATCTCCTACAGAATCAAGAAGATTTCTTTCAGATCCAGGCAGCACAAAAAATAAGCTCCTTTTCTTTAATGTTCATGGTAATTAATACTGAATTACAGTAGAAATTCTATCAAAGGAATTCTGACAATCACATTAATACTAAATAACTTCCACATGCTTTATGCGATTACAATAAACACCAAAGATGAGAACACAGATTAAGCCATTATTTTAAAGTATTACCGAATAATCAAACAGGCACAAAAGCTACCATTAGTGGCTTGTCTCTCTGAAGCAGCAGTAAGACATTACCTGAAAAAACATTTTAGATTTGGGCCTAACAACCAGGCTAAAGGATATTTTGGACTGAGGCGGGAGGTATGGTCTGGGGTCTACAGCACAACTCAAACAGGAAAACAGAATACCTTAAGGGCATCCATTTGATAAGGCCAAGGTATTTTTCAGATAAGTCCAAATTGCAGGTTTGAAAGTAGCTGTAAACGTCAAGTCTGTCAGCAGCTCTGAAGAACATGAGTTTGGCCATGAATCACACGGGACAAACAACAGCCATGGCCATAAATTCTCCCTTGAGGATGCGGTTGCACTCCCAGGTGGTTCCAAATGCAGGAAGACCATTCAGTGGCCAGTTGCTTTGGCTGATAGACTTTTATGTCCCTAGCAGCTCAGTACATGTATTCCCAAAGCAGCTAATCAAACCGTACAAGTGGTGAAATTCAGCCTCTTGTTTTACAGACAGGGGCCAGTATAGTTTGTACGGTGATATGTGACACTCGGGAGCTACTGCTGAGGTTTATATCCAGAGGCTTTATCCAGATAATGATTTGGAAAACAAATATACTTCTTAACAAGCAACATATTTTGATCTGAATTTGCCTAAGGCCAAAATTTCCCTTCCCTAATCTGCTACTCTAATAAGCCACAGTGCACAGTGCTGCTTTGCTTTACCAAGCTAGAGTCAGGAACCTTACGTGCTCCGGCAAATCTAGCACTTCGCTTATAATACCAAGTCCTGTTCAGATTGGTCCTGCTTGTTATAAAAATTACACCATTTCTTCTACCTCCCCCACATCTGCATTTTTTATGTTAAAAAGAACAACCTAAGGAATGCTGCATTTTAAAAGATTCTTCTATTTTGAATATACCTTGAAACGGAGTAGAAATGTGATCATTAGTGTCCTGACTTGATGCTTTAAATTGACACAATTCCCCTGATATAGACAGATTTACACTAACTTTCATCAAATGAGTATATAGGTCACTCTTTATGATATCATATGCCAGATATTTAAAGTCTCAGAAACCACCAGTACACTGCATTATTCAAGAAGCACACTGTGAACATACAACTAAAGACAATGATATTATCTGGATGCACAAGGCTATGGAGATGATTCATTCAGCATAATCATTTGCATTCCTCAACCTTGGACGTCTAATGTACCAGGAGAAATGAGGGATGGCAGCAACTGTGCTGGAGCATGAAGTGAGAAGGAAAACTAAGACAGCACACTGCACCAATGCTCTGGTAGAAAAGTCCCGTGTGTTCTGTTCCAGCAGCCATACCCAGTTCCATTTCCAGCTTAATGGACCTAGGAGCATGGAGTCAAAAGCATAAACAATTTGCATGAGGGCATACTAGCGTGCCTAATGAATTTCCTTTCAGAAAGCCAGTCAGCAAAAATAGTTCAGCTAACACATGCCAGCTAGTTCTCTGGTTTATTTTTCTCAACGCTGTTCTCTGCAGCCCCAAGTGCTGGAGTACTCGGTACGCGCAGGGCAGATGCGTGACCTATTTCAGCTACAGTACACCAACCACCAGGTCCCTTGGGACAGCCCAGCAGCAGTATCTTTCTCAGCACAATCTAACTTTAATTGTTCATGAACAAGTCATTTTGTTGAGTTGTACGACACGGTACAAATTTCCCCAACAGACAGGGGAACAAAGGCGCAGGTACAAAGGACCGGAGGGATCACCTGGGTTTACGGTGGCTGGGTCAAGGACCCGCTGCAGATGTTCTGGCAGAGCTGAGATGCCAGAAGGGAACCCAAGGAGGAATGGAGAAGAGGCAGAGCAAAGAGCTTGTTGGAAATCCTGCAGCGTCAGCACTGTAAGAGATGCTGATTTCAGAAGGCTCTTTAGGAGCTTCCAGCAGCCCTGAAATGCTTCCCTAATGTCCTGTAACTAACATAAAACCTGTAATAAAGAATCAAACGCTACAACTATTAGATGTTAAAAAAAAAAAAAAAAGCAGAAGAATCAGGGACATCGCCAGAGTCTTCTTGCCTCTAAACTATGATATTTTCTATGAAAAAAAGCTCTCAGATGATCTTAAAAAGCCATCTGTGGGTTGTACTGCAAAATCTGTGAGCAGACCCACAGTTCACACTAGTGACATGGAGAAAAAACTTCTTACTCAGCCTAGATGCAGAGATCAGTTTTCTCCCAACACTTTCTTTAAAAACTATTTCTCCTTTCCAGCTCAGGACACCTGAGCTCCAGCTCTCAAACCCCACCCAACGTGGTTCCAAACTTGTCGGTCTCAGTTCGTAAGACTGGATGGTTCAGACCTGCACAGACTGAGACATACAAAGTCAAATGTACAGGCAATGGAGTGCAGCCATACCATCTTCACTGTCTATGCCTTGTTCTAAAAATTCTCCTACCTGAGAGAACACCAAGAACTTGTGCGAGTTATCTGTTTTCACGATGACAGTTTTGTACAGCCATACCTTATAACTGCTGGGGCCACAGTGCTGTAACAGCACTGAGAAATTTATTGTCCCTGTTAAATTAAAAAGGACCTCAAAGCCAGTGGAATTGCTGGATTCCTGACTGCTCGCATCGCTTAATGATATCAGCTCACCCTTTGGCTGTGGTCTAGGTGCTCCAGCTAGTTCTCTCCGAGACAAATATATTACAGGGACTCAATCAACATCCTCGTAAGCTGGGCCGTGCTGCTCAGCACTGGAGCCGTGGGTTGGTGCCTAGCCTTCTCCATTTATCGCTGTAGCTATGTCTCCACCACACAACAGGTAAGGGAAGGGGCACCAGTGCAGCGCAAGAGAGATAAGGAACAAGCCACATTTCGCCATAGTCACAAGCCACCCCTAGGACTACAACTTGGAGCCTAGGGCAGCACAGGATGCCCTGGTAAATATGCTTTACTAGCCAGGAACAACCAATGTAGGTCTCAGTGATGTCCGTACAAGTCAGTCTGGGTTCTTACAAGGGAATTAAAAGCCAAGCCCTGAACACTTTGCTGCTGCGAGTCCCCATGCTGGTAAAAGGTTCATGATTACGCACGGGTACAGAACATACACATGGGCTTACTGAGCTGAGCCCACCAAGGGCAGCGCTTTGCTTTCCTGCCAGGTTCACATCTGAAACTGGGAATAAACTTCATGCTCCAGACACTGCCTGCAGGTAAAAAAACAGGGCAAGGCCACCAAAGGCTGGGGATAGGGCAGAGCCCTGGCCTCGCTCGGGCTGCACCAAGCTGTTGTCTCAGGGAGGATGGACCCTGGGAAGGATGGCCAGTGAGTGCCTCCTTTTGAAGGATTGCAGTAATGTATTCCTCTCTCTGGCAGGAGGGGACAGAATATTGTATAATACCCTTTACAGGACAGTCTGTGCACTGTCAACAGTTTTTTCACTTGATTTTTACATTTATGCCGAGTTTGGTGCTATATGCTTTCACATGCGTTCAACTTCCATATGCGTACAATCTCCCACTTAAAATATCCTGCTTGTCGTCTTCCCGGATTTCATTTCCTTTGGGAAAACTCCTGCAAGATTCAGGTAGCCACCTTCTAATTTGCTGCCCTGAATCATGAAAAAAGCTTCAACTTTCTTCCACAACAACATCCTGAAACTTCACAACATGACATATTTTCTGATATAAATGTGATAGACTAGGAGCCCATACCCTCCACATGGAAACCTCATAAAAAAAAAAAAAAAAAAATCTTCGTTGTGTTTGAAAACCAATGACAAAGAATAAAATTCTAGGATCACAACGCTCAAATTTACAAACTCACTGTTTAAAGAGTTATGTTACCGGTTTTGTACTTCTAAATATACAGCAATATTTTAAATAAAACTCCTGGATAACTTTAAAAATTTAATTTGTATTAGAAAGCTCCCTATTCACATTTGTCTAATATCAGTCCTGGGCATTCACAGATAAACCATAACTTACCAAGAAATCTAGTACATAAGAATAGTTTATTACAACCATAATGGAAGAAGTTATTTTCTCATTTTCCTTCCACAAATCCTCATATTTCAGCGACATAAAACTTCCAAGCATCTGCATTGCTATTTGTGTGTTGGATGGAAGATTATTGGCTATCATTAGTGAAGTACATATTAGCTAAGAAATCAATTCAAGCTGAAGAGATAATTTTGCTAAGGGTTTTTCAGCTAGTACACTAGGAAAATTCTCCCTGTCACCCACATGCCAGGAACTGGCTACACAGGCAAATAAAACCCGTTCAATCTATTTTTCCGTCTCCCTCTAGTCTCAGAGTCGTTTGAAACTACCATTATTTTTCCATTGCCACTGAGATAAAATGAATAGATCCAAATTCTACTTTTAATTCATTCTGGGGAAATTTTTCTTCCATGAGAACCGCATTATTCTCTGCCCCATTAAATTGCACAACACATACTGACAGCTTGATTTTCTCCACCCTGCTTTATCTTTCAGAAGACCATTTGGTTCTCTCTCAGCAAAATAACAGCTTTTGGCAGGTTTCCGTTTCCTCTTCCAACAAACCAGCTATTGTGGAAAAACGATGAAACAGACGAAAAGTTCCAGCAGATCAGCCTTAACCTACCAAAGTGCTCCATGTATCTTGAAAATCACTGTGCTTTCACTGTTTACTCTTTCAAATCAGAAATTAAAAAAGAATCACTGCTAGAGAAAAAAGAAAGAGAGGAGGCAGGGAGTAGAAATTAAGTATTAGGGTGGCACATCTCTCATTTAATTAATTCCATAGAAGTTCTTGCCTGTAATGCATTCCAGACCAGATGGCAGAAAACTGCCAGGAAAACCTGGTTAAAACAAACTTCCTCAAAAAGAGAGCGACCGAAATTAGTACAAAAGCAGTTTTTGCCATTTGCTATGTTACCCAAATGAGAAAGTCAGAACTACTTTCAATCACTGAGCTCTTCCCCAAAAGCTACGTATGATAGAGACACTCGGTCTTTAAGTCTGAATGTGTCTAACTTAGCTGGGAAGGCTCACATGGGAAGGAATACTATTCCTTTCCTTTTACAGACAAGTGCATTTGCTGGTATAAAACGTAAAGAAAAAAATCCACAGGGGATTTATTGGCTTAAAACCAAAAAGTTTTACCCAAGAAGCATATACGGAAATCACAATTCATCATTTTTGTAAGTATAGCTGCTCTCTTTAAGGAAAAAAAAAAAAAAAAAGGTAACTTTTTACTGCTTTTTCTTCTGTTAGTTTTGAGAAGCCAAGAAAGACAGGGAGTAAACTGCCTTTTCTTATGTCTTACACATCATCAGCTCAGTTTCTTAGTAAGGACTGCACCCACCTCCCATTTGGCTGTTGCTGGGCAATGGATCTGAGCTCAGCTGAAATCTATTATACTTCTTGCAGAGTAGCAGAAGAGAATAAAAACAAGATTGCCAACATTTTTAAATCACTCTCCATGTGCTGGAGATTGCGGGATGCTCTCCTCAAAGGAATTTTCAATTTCCTACTGTGATGAAGCAGTGAAAGGATCTAATGGGTGAAGACAGGAGACACCATCTGAAAAATAGGATTAAGCACATCTGAATGCCACCTGCACTTGGTACTAAATCTGGATGGGTTCTTCAAGGCAGAGAAAAAACAGGATCCTGGAGTCTTGCTTGAGTGGCAAATACGAAAGAAACAGTTTATCACGAACTTTTGTGTTTAGAGGTACGAAAAGGGATTTTCGTTCTTGATAGAACCACTTATTCCCGGCACATACTTCCCCTAACATTCTTTCCCCTCATGTTAGTCTTTAGGATGTTTCTGCCTAGATCTTTGGTTATCTTACTCATAAGATAGCATAAAATGTCTTTTCCTCCATCTACTCCAATCTACTATTTTCAGCTGCTACCTCTTTTTTTTTTTCTGCTGTTACTGGCACAATTGCATACATTTTTCTACCCTGCCTGTGCTCCTCTCTCCCTTAACACACATCCATCTGGTTCTGATATACTTCTTCACTAAATACTTCCAACAACCAATTTTATAAATGCTTTTTCTCCTTTTAAGTTTATATAAAGAAAAGATACTACAGATACTACTGCTTTTTAGTTCCTAGAAACTGGGGGGAGGAAATAGGAAATGTAAGGGTATGTGGAAGGAGACTGTCTGCCTCTAAGGCTATCTGGTCAAGGACCTCTTCAATAAATAAATATTTTATTTTTTTTAAAGGGATAGTAAGAAAAGGAGAAATCCGTAAACAAGAACATACAGGGACACAAACCTGACCAACAAATGATAAGGGAGGCAGCGAGGAAAACCAAACCCGGCCAGTCACGCTAATCAACCAGGGTATGAGGGAGTGTGAGCATGTTTATTCCAGCAAGGTTCTCTGACGAAGGAAGTCTGAATTGGGATTATAAGAAAAGGAGAAGACCAAAAAACCCCAAAACCCCAAACATACAGACACACAGACCTGACAGAACAAACGTGGAGACGACGACAAGAAAGCAAACTCACCAATGGGCTATCAAGAAACCGCCGGTGCTACTACCAGGAAGCAACTGGAAACCAGAAGAGGTCCCAGACACTGGCCTGGGAGGGATATGGGGGACTGCTACAACTGGAGAAATCGATGAAAGGACAGATGAAAGGACATGCAGAAGAAGGGGAGCAGGGAGGAACAAAGCAGGGGTAGACGGAAAAGGCTATAAAAGGGGCCGGTCATATGTAAAACCCTTGTAGGTTATGCTTGTCTGGCTGAGCCCTGTGCCTTACCTCTGCAGTCTGTCCTACCTTCTCATTGAATCTTTTCCTAACTACCTCTCTGCGCAGTCTCGCTCTCTATCCCATACGTGTGCGTGCTGCAAGGAACAGGCGTCAGCTTTGGGGGGGGGACCAGGGGGACTGCACTGGGGGCCCGCGGCAGCAGCGGCTGATGTCCCAAAAACCAGCTCCTGGGGGACTGGGATGAGTGAGGCACCAGTGGCTGGAGAAGGGCTGTGGATCACAGCCTGTGTGCCTGCATCTTCCCCAAACCTGGCAAGGGGCAAGCTGGACGAGCTGGCAGTATGAGGCTCTGGTTCAACCTGAAACTGGGAAAGCAGCAGCCATGTTCCTCAGCCTGGGCAGAGACCCTGGGACCCCTTGTCCCCAGGGCACTGGGCTGGGCTCCAGTGGCTGGGCTGGAGGGTCCTGGACAGGGCTGCCCGAGAAGGTAGCAGGTCCTAACACCCCTTAATAGGAAAAGTATTTTTCTTTCTTGTTTGATTTTATGCTTTTATTTTCACTCAAGCCAATAGAAAACGCTCTGTTTGGATTTGCTACCCTGCACATCATGCTTATCTATAGATGCATCTTCAATACATCCCAGAGAGGAATCTTATCACCTGCAATACAAAGTCATTTCCTGACCTGAGATCTTCTGACTGCCATCCTTTTTTGTGTTTATACTCAGAGCTTTTCTTTTTTTATGTTTGCTTGTGGACTTTTGGTTACCCTCGTTGCAGACCATTTAGAAAATGTCAAAATGAACTGATTTTTTTATTGAATAAACTACTACTGTCTTGAGAACAACTTGTAAGCAATTTTTGTGCCTTCCAAAATGTAGTAAATTATATTTTTCAATTAATAGATTATTCTTCTGGAAAATGTACCCCAGAGCTACCCAGGAGTTGCAGCCCTACCACCAAGGCACAGGAGCTGTTTGTAATAAAAGAAAGAAGTTACAGATCCCAAACCTGCTTCCTATACTGTGCAGGGCGATAATAGTCCAGGTTCTGTAAATCCTTTCAAGACCGCTACATTCAAAATTATGTTCATGACATATTAATGCTTTATAACCACAAGCATCAGAAAGACACAGATTCCCTGAGGAACAATGAACACAGCTTCAGAGCTCAGACCAACAAATCAAACCTTCATCTTTTGTCCTTGCCCACCCACCCTCTCCAAATCACAAACATTATACTAAAAGAAAACACAAAGAAAAAAAAACTGTGGCTTAAACTCCAAGGGCACTGGGCATGGACAGCCCCAGAAGAGCACCAGACTGAGAAAATCAGAGCAAGAAGGAGCCAAGATTGGTCAGTGATCAGGACACAGCTGTCCTACTCTGTGCACAGACACCCCAGGAGGAAAGCACGCTCTGAAACAAAACACCGCTGCCCTAAATGACAGATACTGTGACAGCCAGGGACAAGCTGCTCAGCATGTGCGTGGTGGCTGTTTATGAAGAAGGGCAATGAGGAGGAAGGCCAGCAAGATGTGCTTAGATACTTGAGAGGCAACAGGCTTCCTCACTGACACTTGCCATTCTCCGCAAACCAGAGGCAGAAACCGTACAAACTCAAAATACCTTTAAAGGTGGATTTTGCTGGATTAAGACTGTCCCTGGTGCAAATCACATGCACATTTCTGATGAACAGGGTATGAAGGGGGAATGTCAGTGAGCAACCCGTCCTCGTAGCCCTTGAATTGCTGATCCCAGGCGCAAGCTCACCTATGCTGGCTGGACGGCAGCCAGCGGTCCTCCTAAATATGCTGTATCTTCAATGTGACTGAGCAAAAAAGCACTGTGTAAAAACCGTGCCTCGTCAGCTCAATGAGATACATAGAAAGCTATAATGAGACCAAGGGGGAAAGGCCAGAAGCAGATGTTAAAAATGCATGTAGAAACAAACAGCTCAGAGACGGTGAAACTACGGAACCCCCCGTCATGCTCTAGAAACAGATGCCATCGAAGTAAAGAGACAACTTCTGTCAAACAAAAGGGTCTGATCCCACTCCAAGAAAGCCCAAAAAGAAATTCCTGGTGCCTTCAGTATACAGGAACACACTGCATAAATCAAATGTGGTAAGAATTGTCTGGAAAAGTGAAGCTGTCATCACCTGATGGAATCACCTGACTTATTATCCAGCTGCATCACTGTCACCCCAAGAAATTCACTGGGATGAAGTTATCTAAACCGAACAAAGAATAATTCAATATCGCCCTGATATATATCCCAGGTGAATGTACTTTTGAGATGATATATATCAGCTTAGCTTGAGAGATTACATTTATCTTTGTAAATTTAGGGGATGATGGATCGGTGTATTATGCACCAGCAATGTGCCCCGAACATGTTATGACAAGTAATCTGCTTGCCAGCAAAGAATAATGCTTTATCTAATGCCGGGACCTTAGACCAAATGTGCTGGTTAGACAACAGAATTATTGAAAACGACAAAGTCTGCCAGTTCAAACACTGACTGCATCCAAATCCCTGTGCTGCCCCTAAAGTGCTGAGGCTGCACCTCCTATTGAAAGATGTTATGCGTTTGACGTAGTTACACCGCCCGGATTTGGGAGTAGGGAAGTGTGCTGTGGGATGGGAACAATGGACCCAACGCTCACTGCCTGAGCAACGCTGCTGATGTCACGTCTGACTTTGATGGAGTCGCTCCAGGATTTCTCCCAGTTTGGGCACAATTAGCCAAGCAGCAGCATTTTGAAACATGCACGCTTGTCAGGGGAAGGAGTAAAGGGAGAGAAGAGGAATCTCTGGAACCTTCTCCAAGCCTTTTGGAGTCAACAACAGTCCGTCAACCTCACTAGACCCCGCGCAAGAAATGACCCACAACCCCTAAAGGATGCCCACTTAAAAAAACCTCCTTCCCCTTTAACTACTTGGACACATAAATAAATATTGAAAGGACGTGTGTGGAGATGCCTATCACGCAGAAGGCGACAGGAACGATGAAAACAAACAATTTCACCACCAGCCCAGTGAAAACACTGCAGCTGCAATCATGAATAAAAACAAAGGCCCATCAGCACAGCCTGGAAGCCTGCTTGTACAGCACAAGCGCAGGTGGTCAAAGATCAGGTATAATAGCATCATACCGGTTTTTAACTCCCCAACGCAATGTCTTGCCCAGCAGATGGCCCATCCTCCTGCCTTTTCATTGCTAACACGTCACTTGATCTGTTTAACACACTGTCCTCACTCTGCAAAGAAAAAAAAAAATTGCACCCTGCAAAATTATCTCTACCTTGGAGCACTTTTAGCATGTTATGAAATGAGGGAGCTGCGCGGACTAATACCAGCTAGCAGATGCAGCCTATTGAAATGGCTAATCATGCTGTTGTTGCAAAGCTGGGGTTGTCATATAATGAGACAAGCAAAAGGCAGAGACGAAAAAGATGCAAAGGTTAGATAGACTACCTAGGAACAGGCAGAGGTCAGCGCCACAGAAAAGATGCTTTGAGAGATGCAGCATAAAAGCAGAGTGAGCAAATTCCCAATAAAACATCAAAAAGCAATGATGTGGAAATACATTTTTAAAACTAGCAATGCGCAAACCGCAAGGGAGTCACAGGTTGAGTTCAGTTTATGGAAAGGTGAGAAAGACAAAGGTGACCTAAAATGACACAGGTTTATATCTGAGTATAAACACCTTTCAAAAATCTCTCCATTGCCTCCTCTGGGCTATGGTTTGTGCCCAAAGGCTACAAACGTGGCAAGGTTTCTCTGAACCCTTTCATGCTTTGCTAACATCTGTTTGCAAAATCTTTTCTCCCTCTCCTAGTGCCGAGGAACAATAATGTAGATCCTGGAGGCCACCACTGTCCCTACAAACTATGTGCTGGCCCAACACTGAGTATTTAGCTCCATCCATCATCCAGCCCCCTCTTATTTCATTAAGCAGAATCATAGGGCCAGTCTGCTGATAGCTTAGTTAAGAAAAGGATGTGCTGGTGCCTATAATTCTGAAAACATGATGAACTACTATGTTTTCCCTCCTTTTTTTTTCCTAGTTGTATCACTATTATCATGCTCCAGAAGCAGTGCCTGAACTGGTTAGCACAGTATTTCCCCAACATAGGCTCTGCAATGAAAAGGTTACAGTTTAGGAAGGAAAACAAAGCAGACTTATAGACAGGGTGGAGGCACCAAAGAACAGAAGAAACGTATCTCATGCAGCTATAACTAAAACCTCACAGAATGTGAGGCACGACAGATATTTTTATACTCTTTTACTGACCCAGCAAAAACAAAAGCCCAAGCAGCGGTTACACAAAGGAATTATAAACCCTCCAAAGTGGGTGCAACTAGAGAGACGTGAAAAAAATTATTTTTAGGAGATTTTGCAAAGAGGTCTTCATACCAGAGTTTCTCCAACAGCCTGAGTATGTAGCATGACAGTTCTACCCCAGCTGTGGATCTGCTGGTTGTGCACGCACGCGTTCACATATGTGCCGTGACAACATGGCTTAATGATTACAAATGGGGACCCAGCCCAGCTTCTGTCGTTACGCATTCTGAAGATTGTTGGGGGGATGGCGGGTAAGAGAGAAGACAGACGAGGAGGAAGGAAATATACGGCGCATTGCAGGATGTGTCTGGCTCCTCAGAGCCACGAGGAAGAGAAGCCAAGAGAAATGCACACAGGGAACAAACCATCTGAAGGAAGGGCAGTGTATTTTAAACACTGCACAATACATGGAAAAGGAAAAAGGGTAACCGAGCAAATCCCTCCAGGAAGCTACTCGAAAATAGAAGGAGGTAATGAGTGACTGACAGCTCATTACCAAAGATAAGGACAAGGCAAGTTGAACTGCAAACCAAAGGAGAAGCAGAGCTTACGAGCTCATTGCACTGTTTTTAAACACTGACTTAAAGGGCAGAAATAAGGAAGAAAAAAAAAAAAAAAAATCAGACTGCATCCAGCTGCTTCTCATGTGAAATGAATGGGGGACACCCACAATTTTTAATTCATTTTGTCACCCAAGGAGAGCTGCTGTTCAGTGGAACTAAGTGGTTCCTGCTATCGGCAAGAATTCAGCAAGGAGTAAACATGCCCATGGGAGCCACT
>NW_009258671.1:4395698-4443356 GCF_000687185.1 Egretta garzetta | reverse complement strand
AAGAGCAAGAAAAAAAAAACAGGGGGGGGGGGGGAGAGAGAGAGAGTCTGCCTCCTGGTTAGAACCACAGAGCATTTCTGAATACGGTTTTAACTGCACAGTAACAATTATTCACCCCTTTGATCCAGCCACTATTTCTCTGTATCACAAAACTTCTCAATACCTTCACCGTGATTGACTGCAAGGGCTTTTCCTCCTCAAAGGCCAGGCAGGCCAAGGGTGTCCTCTATCGTTAGGCTGATGAGGAGACATCTTTGCAAATTATTCTGTGGCTAGGCTGATGAGGAGAGACTGATTTTTGGTGGTTTGTTAGAGGTTTCAGGCTTTGACAAGCAAATGGCAGCGAACGTTCTGGGGCTGCTCCCGTTTCCCCATTTCAAACCTATGAACAACCTCCTCCAGCATTTCAGGTTAACCAGCAGGCTTGTACCCCACATAGTGCTGAAACTCACACCTGCATCCATTTTCAAAGAAGTGATGGGCTCCTGGAGGTTTAAGACTCTGAAATAACCATTTTTTGACCACTGCAGAGGAGAGCTCTGGGGAAGAAAAAACTAACCATTACCTCAAATGCCTAATTCTGTGGGACTGGCATTTATAGATATGTAAATAAATACTATGATTTTTTTTTTCCTCACATTTCATTCTGTTGGAAATGGGAGTTGTAATCATGACAGCAAAAGCATTTATTTTCCTTATGGGAATGCCAGCAAAGTAATAATTAAACTGAGACAGCTCACTAACATGCTTACAACCCCACAAACCTCTCCGGAGGACCCTCATCAATTGACTTACAGCACAAAGTAAAAATGTCATAATGTTTCCCACCAAATTATTTTGCAGCAAGCACCTACACTGCAGGGTATTTCTCACCACCTCCCTCCCTCTTTCTCTCCTCTACCTGCCTCTCCTCCTCACCTCCTGATGGCATCTTGTGAACTCTCTGATGTCACCACGAGCCCCTTTCCCAGCGCTTCCTCTTCCTATCCCCGGTTCTCCATTTATCTTGTGACATCCTCCACAGTACAGTAACACACAGGTGGCTCCTGCCACAGAAATAAGACACAGCAACATACGCGGTGTTCGCATACATGGTCCCCAAGAACAACAAGGATCTGCCTTATTACCTGCAGACCCAAGGATATTTTTGCCTTTGCTTCCCAGGAAGCAACGTCCAACAGGAACCAAACTCTAGTGTTGTAATTGAGTCAAAGATTGGTGAGGAAATCAGCTTTAATCATCTTTAGGATTTGAAACAACAGCTTGGATCTCTTGAGCACGCATTTATGGAACCTCTTTCCTTTAATTTGTACTGAGACAAAGGAAAAGCGAGTGTAGAACAAACCGTAAAGGCCACCTTTGCTGTTGAACCACTGCTCAAAATATTTCTTTCCTGGGGGTAGCTCTACCGCCAGAAGCAAGGCAGACACACACTCCTTTTCTTTGCAAGTCTGCTAAACGTACCTGGACATTCGTAACCAGGCGTATTATGCTGGCCCAGGGCTGGGGGAAGAACAGGCTGCTTGTAACAGAGCAGGTCCAAATCATGTGTGTTTGCCTTGCAATTATCAGTGCAACAAAAAAAAAAGAAAAAGCCCAAACATATTTTAATTTTCATGAAGAGAACTTTTTTGGTTATCTGGGGAGAAAACTCTTAATATTGAAACAGCTGTTTCCTGCCCGTTTTTAGCTAGCATGGCTGTTGGGTAATTCAGGGATCAACTTCCTACTTCCACCGATTTAAAAAGGCTTTACTGTAAGCTCTCCCTCTCATTCTACAACAGGGAGCTCTCAGCAAGAGCATCTAAGCTTTTGCAGTGCTGAGGCAAACAGGCTGATGCCACTTACTGAAAAATACAGACGCTTTCTGTGGAGCATTCAGAATTGTGGACTATAATGTTCCCTCCAGGTATCGCAGCACAGCTGACTCCAACTGTCCTTCTGTCACACACTGAACGACTATAAATTCCCAGTACCTCTGGTTTTTTTCCTAAGCAGTGCATATCCATCACAACTCACTTCTCATTTCTTCCTTTTAAACACACTTTGGGGGCGATTCTTTTTTAAATTATCTTGGTTAAGTTATGACATTAAGAGACACCGATGCTGGCAGATGTAAATGGCTGTCAGCCACACAAGAGCAACACTCCTAGGTTTTATGTCGTATAGCAAGGACAAGAAAAAAGGATGCCTATTTAAAAGGGGTTACAATACACAGCTGAAAGCTAAACAGAAACAGTTGGATGGATTTGCAGAATCGCTTCAGGCTTTAACTCACATTCATTGCCATGATTTAAAATGTAATGACCTGTTCTCCCAACTGTTTGTTCCTGCCTCCAGCTAGGGGTTACTACCTCCAAGGAAAGTCAATAAAATGAAACTTGTGAGGGCTGCTTCAGTGCAAAGCTCTGCGACTTTGCTAACGCCACACTCAGAGGTGTGCTGAGCTACAGCCACGGAACGTGCACCTGGTTCCACAAATTCCCCCTCGAATCAGTAGCAAGCAGCTAGAGATGGGGCACAGGTAGCACTTAAATCCACCTCCGGTGTTGGCTAAGGAAATACGCACCTAAGGCATAACGCCTTGTGTCTAAGCTTGTGAGTGAGTATGGAAAGGGGCCAGAAATTTAAAGCTTACCTGAAGAATAACCACTCTGAGGGACTTCACCAACTGGTGTAAGGAAGGTTTTAGTTGAGGGAACGATTCATCATCCATAAATCAGTTTATTATCTTTTAATCGGCATTTTTTGACACGTCAGAAGTTAAAGATTTAACAGTTCACTCTCATTAGCTTATTTTTTTAATTCATTATAATGAGAAATAAACAGGGAAAAAAAGCCTGATTTTCTTAGTTCACAGTGGAACTCAATAACCAGCTGGTGGAGATGAGGATCTCCTAATCTCCTACAGGGAGGATATAAGCTCATCTTTCACTTCTGCTAAAAGAGGGTGAAGCAGTAGGCACTGCTGCCACATGTGAGCCGTCTGTCCAGCTCAGCCACCAGCTCTGGGGCTTCACACGTGTCCTCAGTCTGAGCCTATGACTGCCAGGTGCCACTTTCAGTTCTCGGTGCTTGGCTAGAAGATTTCCATCTTTTCTCTCACTCTGTAATCAGTTAAACTGTTCTCGCTACCAGCGAAGCTGTTAAAACTGCAGGGATGACGCCCATTCTGGCCGTTTAAATACAAGGGAAGGTAAAGGAGCTTTTTCTCACGCTCGAGCTTGCTCAAAGCATCCCCTGGCAAAAGCAAAATCGAGCAGAAGCAGCATTGTGCAAAAAATGCAGAGAAACTGGTCATGGAGCTGAGCTGCAGCCAGGTGCAGAATAGATGGCACCTGTATCTATAGCAGAGACTGGCTTTGAAGGTGACAAATATATTGGCAATTAACTTCAGTTGCAGGAGAAATCCATACACCATAGTGGGCAACACCAATTATATCGTCACTAGAGTCACAGGGCTGCTTCTTGGTTTTATCGGTCTGATATTGTAACTACTGCATGTACAACACACAAAAATATTAGCCCAAAATAGGAGGCACTCCTCATTCTGTAAGACTGCAAAGTCATACCTAAAAATGAAGACTACTTTACTAGAGCCTATCTCCTTAGTCACAGCATTAACCTAGTAGAAGAATGGACACTGGGACTTAAAGCTTTTAGGGGAGCCTGTACATGCGTTACAATAAATTAAAAATGGGATAACATAGCCTTTTTTTACAAATAATACACCACTACTGTCACACGTATTACAGGCTGGCCGATTCCTAGAAAAATGAATGTTAGTGTTGTGGTGGCCAAAAGCTGACTGCTGTTTTATGGGTAGTCATCAAAATGTCATGATTCAAAATATTACACAGCCTTCCCTGCCATTACACAATAAAAATATCCAATCATACTTTCTAAAGAAATCACATGAATTTAAAGGTATAGGCACCAGAAAATACATAGGAACTGAGAGTCACAGCCTTTTGGAAACACTAAGACTTCTATTAATATTAATCATGGCTAGAAGGGCTCTCTTAGTCATTTTGTAGTTCAACATTGAATTATAACAATGTGAAATTACAATTTCGGATAATAATCAATAGCTTCTGGTTCTTAATAAATTTAGGTTTCCTACAAACCAAACCCAAATTCTGCTTTTAGTTACATGATTGCAAATCCAGAGTAACTGATTTGGGAGATAAAATGCTACTAGGAGAATAAAAGGCTACTCAAAGTTTGAGTTAGAGTTTTTCTGCTTGCTGACCTTAACTGATTGGTATTAGGCAACGTTTTTGATGGAGCCTTCTATCCGAAATGCAAATAATCTCACAGTAAGAGCTGGAGGGGAAAAATATCAAGACATTTCAATATATTCTAAACACAAGAAAGTCAGGTCTTGCTTTAAATTGTATTTCACATTTCATTTTTCTCAACTACAAATACTTTTAGTGCTTCAAAACAAAATTAAATACTCCAGTCTGATCCCTCAAAAACATTTCCTACAACTAAAAAGAATTATTTTACTTTCTTTGGACCTTCCAGCTAACAAAATAAATAGCTATTTGCACAGCTCTAAGATTAGACTGACAGAAGTAAATCTTTGTGTTTTATATATATGTATATACGCGTGTATATGTACATATGTAAGCAAGGGAGAGACAGAGTGGGGTGTATTTTACTGTTTCCTCAAACAGTACATGCAGCCTGTTTCAGCCTCGTTGCAGTAACACTCATTAGCAAACAATTTTTGGTTTGTGTGGTGGTAGCAAGCAAGTAACAAGAGCAGGACAAGTCTAATGCACAACAGTAACAAATCAGAATTTGGTCATACGGAACAAATTTCTCAATCAAAAGCTGCTGCTACTTATCAAAGATGCCTTTTTAAGTGCAACCCAGCAACTGCAAACATTATTCGCCAGGTAAGGCACCTTCTCTTCTCTTTCAGACACCAGAGGGGATTGGCTTTGGAGGAGGGCTAAGACACATTTCATAGAATCATAGAATCATTTAGGTTAGAAAAGACCTTTTAAGATCATCAAGTCCAACCATTAACCTAACCCTGCCATCCCACCACTGAACTATGTCCCTGAGCACCTCATCTATCCTTCTTTTAAATACCTCCAGGGATGGGGCCTCAACCCCCTCCCTGGGCAGCCCATTCCAATGCTTGACAACCCTTTTGGTGAAAAAATTTTTCCTAATGTCCAACCTAAACCTGCCCTGGTGCAACTTGAGGCCATTTCCCCTCGTCCTATCACCCATTACTTGGGAGAAGAGACCAACCCCCACCTCGCTACAGCCTCCTGTCAGGCAGTTGCAGAGGGCGATAAGGTCTCCCCTCAGCCTCCTTTTCTCCAGACTAAACAACCCCAGTTCTCTCAGCCGCTCCTCATCAGACTTGTGCTCCAGACCCCTCACCAGCTTTGTTGCTCTCCTCTGGACATGTTCCAGCAAGGCAGGAATCTGAGCAGGTCTTTTAAACCACCCCTAGTGCCAACTCAGAGCAATTAAGCACCTTCAGAGGGCAGATCATCTTCACGAAGCGCTCATATATATATATATATATATTCACTGCACAAGCCTAGAGGAAACCCCAGACTTCATGATAGCCACAGTTAGGCGAGACTATTTGCAGCACAGTTGGGTCTGAAGCTCTACAGCTGTCTCAACTGAACAACTGCACTTATTTACAATAGCAAGTTCTGTATTCTGCCACACGGAAATGCAAGGCTATTAAATTTCATTCAAACCAGTGCTTCATTTATCCATGTTACTCCAATCCTACTCTCTCTTTTTTATGCATTTGGCCAAACCCACAAATAACGCCAGAATGTTGTTTTTTGGATTGAAATTTTTCCCCAAGGGCTACGGAAAAGCACTATTTGAAAAAATATTCAGAAATTATCACCCTGTGTCTTTAAGAGCTATAGGCTTGTTTGTTACAGATTTCTGTAGTAATTTGTATTTGTTTGTGTCTCATTGTAGACATCTGGAGAGCAGATACATAAGTGTAAATAATTAAAATGGTAAAGAAAATGGGGAATCTGTCTCTGATTAATTAGGGGTTACAGTATGAAATGGTCTTGTGAATTGCTGATTTAGATAACGAGCCTTAGCTCAGCGCTACCTTCATTACAAATGCCAAGTATAGTAAAAATCACAAGTGCCTCACAAATAACCTAGATCTGGTTCTCCAGAAGTGCTGCACACACCTCACTTTTGAGGAAAGCCAAAAGCACCTCCCAGCATTATCACGCAGTCATTCGCAAGAAAACCTATTGTTTACAGGGCACGTTGCCCTGTTCAAACACAAGGGATATCATTAAGTTCTGTTGGAGAAGCACAAAGGCCCAAACATAAGCTTTGGCAGCTGAGAGAAAGAGAGCAATTGCAGAAACTATAGCTTTTCAGATGGCGAGAATTAGTGTAGCTCCTTTGGCTTCACTAGAATTATACGGATATAATACCCCAGCTGAGGATGTTATCCATTATCTGTAACTCCAGCTGTGCCTGCATTGCTAATCCAGCCAGATCTTTGAGTCAAGACTTATATGGCATGAAGCAGACTGCTTAATATAATTTAAATACAAAGAAAAGACTCACAGATAATTTCTGCTTCAACTCACAGTGACTCAGAGCTAAGCGAATATGGCAGAACAGATCAACCAACGCCATGGTTTTTGAGAGGGCTACCGAACAGTCCGCCGAGCGGTCCGTGCACACACAGAGAAGTCATTGAAAATTACTTATTTGTTGAAATGACTTGTGTTGTGCAATTTGTGAGCGCTTTGTTATAAACACTGAACACGCCATATTCAAGTTGCTCTCACTCAGCATAAAGTCCAAAGTTGCTGCAAGATGGGAGAAGGCCAAAGGGTTCCTACCTTATAAACAGCTCCTAAAATTCTTTATTTAACCCCCCTTTTCTTCCTACCTATAATAATTCCATAGAATCGAGGGCAAATTTACAGATTCAGCAAACATTTTAAGAAGAAACAAGCTTACCCGTTGTGAGCAAATGTAAAAAGGGAAGAAAAAAAGAAATCTAGGGCTCAGCATATTTTCTCAGAAAGTTACAGGATACGCACAGAACAGTGACAACATACGCCCAGCTCTATTAGTGAGCCACCATCCTGAAAGCAGTCAGTTCCTCATGTACTAGGATGTCCTCTTTCTTCAGGCTGCTGCTGTCAGAGCTGCCTGAACAGCTTCCACTTCACGGTTACAGTCTCTGCACGCAACCGCTCAGTCACCTTGCACGACTCAAAACTTCTGGCAAACTGCATAAAATGAAGTTACAAAGAACCCTCTGAGCAATTCACAGAGGAGCCCTTTCCAGGCAGCCACCAAAGAACATTCATGACTGGTCCATGTGCAATACAGAGAAGCAGAGGGAATGCGTGCCTTGCCAGGGGGACACGTTGCCTGTGCATCAGCCAGATACATCATCATTGCAAACTCTCCACTGGCACAGCTTTGCTTCCAACCGCACAGAGCTGGCGTTACACGTTTAGCGTGTTACTTCTTTAGTGAGGGAAGAGGGGGTGAAAATAACGCAAGAAAGATGAGAAGTGGATCTAGGGTTCGGCTCTTTATATCTCCCGAACACCCTCACGCTACTCTGTTCCTCCACCTTTTCTTCCAACTCTGTACAGGGCAGTAGCTGCCAGTCCCCCCCATACCTCCCTGGTCTCAGCAGCAATTTTCACTTTGTGAGGCTGTGGTTAGGCTCTGAAGGAGTCACTTGGCTAGTCAGACCGTGTTTGCTGCCTGACCAGCTATTCCCCTTCTCCTCCACAGAAGAAGAGATGGACTGGACAGAAGGTTTCCAAAGGCTAGATTCAGCCCCCACACCCCCCTCCAGTTAGATAATGCTGCTAGATTACAAAACTAGATTAAAGAGTAGAATAAAGCATAAAACAAAAACAGGAATGAGATTACCTAATATCCCAGCTCAACTCAACTGAAGAGCTACACCCTGCCACAAAGCCAAAAGCAGCCTTGCTCCAGTTTTAAGCAAAGGACGCTATGCGAGTTCTAACCAAGGAACTCCACAGACATTTATTCAAAAAATAAAAAAAAAATCAACCCCTCTATGCCCACAAGTATCATTATAGCCAGTTTTTCAAATAAGTGATGTGAAGCAAAAATGACCTTTCCTGATATCAGAAATCTAGTACACAACAGAAATCTTGCTTCCTAGTTCCTCCCCTGACCACTACAATGGTCTCCTTCTGCTGTAAGCAATAAATGTCCTTCAGGAAATAAGTCACCTCAGTAGTGCAAAACAAGTAAAATTCATACTGAAAACTGTAGGTCAGGGCTTCAGCTGCCGTACCTCCATTGCCTTAACAGAGCAAACAGATCCTTAATAGAGCCACCTGAAGACAATAAAACACAATTTGAAGGTTATCATGCACGCAAGCCTTTCTCCACATCAAGGTGGAATCAGTCCCTTAAAAGACAGTTCACTCTATAGGATAGAATTATCCTTTGCAACTAGTAAGCACACAAAGGGGTTGGGGGAAAGCCTTAATATCTGATGCCCATTTTATTTCAAGTAAGTAAATAACATTCAGCACCACCACTGATGAATTTATAATTTTTGTACAGGAGTTTCCAGGACTGTTCCTAATGGTGGTTGTTTAAGGCTTCATTTCAGAGACACACATTTTCAGGCAAGGTTGCAAAGGGCAAAATGAGAGGAAGGGCAAATACTACTCCAGAAATGAGCCGACCCAGCAACATCCAGGAAGGCTAACAAAAATAAAAGGAGGATGTTGAAGGTCTTGCTGTGCTGTGGCTGCTCTGTGACTGTGGAACACTAAAAGGAAGGGACACATCCCTGAACAACAGAAGGATATCATCTGCTCTGTAGGAAAGTGGGATGCTCAGGGTCCTGCCAGGAAAATTCCTTGGACAGTAAGTTTACCACTTGATGAACACCTGATGATGAACACCATCATCAACAAGATGAGGAAGAAGCATCAAAGATGAGAACCAAGCCCTGCAATATTCTGACACTGTGTGAACAGCAATTAACAGCTCTGTAGACAGAAACAGGTTCTCTGGCAGGTCCCTTTAAACTCTTTATGCAGTTTTACTACTCATGAAAGAGACTGCATGAGCAGCCATGAATGTAGGTCTGCCCTTCATACCGGGCACTTATGATTGAAGACTGGGCAAAGAGCCAGGAACACGCCGCTCCGGACTTCACCCTGACTCAGTACTGGTCTGTGACGGCTCCCTCACGTTTCTATTATCCTATCTGAAAATGAGGGACAATGATATTTGACCTGCCTTGCCAAATGCTCCAGCTCTGCAACAGTCTGTAAACAGCAGCTTAACTTAAAACTTACTCCATTTAAAAAAAAAAAAACAAAAAACCAAAGAAAACCCACCAAACCACAAACCACCAAACCAAAAAACACCTTCTGAAGTGGGGATGGAGATCAAATCTTTTATATCACACCCCGCAGACAAGTCTTTTGGTTCCTGCTCTCCATTACAGTTCGTGATCAAGTCAGAAACCCTTCCTAAAGGCCAACTGCAAACCTCGCAGCTGGCTGTCAGGCATGCTTTAGTACCACCCACGCTCTGTAGCTTTTCTGAAGGCTCCTTCCTGCCTGACACAGAAGGACGAGAACAGCTTAAGTCGTCATTCACTGGGAGACTGACTGGGACAAGACACGAGGGGACTCAAGCCAAGAGACAACCCGCGAAGGAGCTACAGTTCTGGACTGCCTCCCATTTTACTTGTTAGCAGTATCCAGACACCTCCGTGCCAACATGAACATTCGTTTTTATTTTTGTTCTACCTCCAAGCAGTTTGCACTCGGCGATTCAAGCCCACCCTGCGCTTACATTAACTTCTACTGGCCTAGACCACAGCACAGTGAAAATTGGCTCGACCAAATGACATACAGCTGGACAGAGCGCGGAGCATGACCTGAGGACAGAGCTTGACTCGAACTCCTGGGATATCCATCCCTTTGGCACATCCCTGCTAAAGCCCCAGCTGGGTCACCCCAGAGTAAACTGAACTTACCTGACCCTTTTAGGGCTGATGGGAAGAGCACGAGCAGACGATGAGCTGCCCATCTCCTGTAATGAATCATTTAGAGTTACGAGCTTTACTGGCTCACACAGCTGTGCTTTACATCCATGGTCTGGATCTGTTCATGCAGCATGATCATTTTCTTACCGGTAATCAACCTCAGTATTACTCCTCCTTAGCCCCTAACCTGATTCAGCTTTACAAGACTTCCCCTGGCTGTTCATCCGTCCTATTTTCCACAAATAATGGGAGCCTACAATAAATGTGGCACTGATGCACTGTATTTTAGCTGGCAACCCCTGATGTGTATCTCACTAAATTTGTACCTTCTGTTTTAAGGCCCAAGTCTCACAAAATTGAATGCTGAAGCTTCTGTTAAAGAATAGTGTGCTTGGTTTTGGTTTTCTTTTTTTCTTTTGTTTTATAACACCGGTCACAAGCGGTGTCCCCCAGGGCTCAGTTCTAGGGCCAGTCTTGTTTAATATCTTTATCAATGACCTGGATGAGGGGATTGAGTGTGCCCTCAGCAAATTTGCAGACGACACCAAACTGGGTGGTAATGTTGATCTGCTTGAGGGGAGGAGGGCTCTGCAGAGAGACCTGGACAGGCTGGATCGATGGGCCGAGGCCAACTGCATGAGGTTCAACAAGGCCAAGGGCCGGGTCCTGCACTTTGGTCACAACAACCCCATGCAATGGTACAGGCTTGGGGAAGAGTGGCTGGAAAGCTGCCTGGCGGAAAAGGACCTGGGGATACTGGTTGACAGCCGGCTGAATATGAGCCAGCAGTGTGCCCAGGTGGCCAAGAAGGCCAATGGCATCCTGGCCTGTATCAGGAATAGTGTGACCAGCAGGACAAGGGAAGTCATCGTGCCCCTGTACTCGGTGCTGGTGAGGCCGCACCTCGAATACTGTGTTCAGTTTTGGGCCCCTCACTACAAGCAGGATGTTGCATTGCTGGAGCATGTCCAGAGGAGAGCAACCAAGCTGGTGAGGGGTCTGGAGCACAAGTCATACGAGGAACGGCTGAGGGAACTGGGGTTGTTTAGTCTGGAGAAGAGGAGGCTGAGGGAAGACCTTATCGCCCTCTACAACTACCTGAAAGGAGGCTGTAGCGAGGTGGGGGTCAGTCTCTTCTCGCTGGTAACAGATGATAGGACAAGGGGGAATGGTTTGAAGTTGCGCCAGGGCAGGTTTAGGCTAGACATTAGGAAAAACTTCTTCACCAAAAGGGTTGTCAGGCTCTGGAATGGGCTGCCCAGGAGGTGGTCGACTCCCCATCCCTGGAGGTACTTAAAAGACGGGTAGATGAGGTGCTTAGGGACATAGTTTAGTGGTGGGATGGCAGGGTTAGGTTGAAGGTTGGACTCTATGATCTTAAAGGTCTTTTCCAACCAAAGTGATTCTATGATTCTATAACTCACTCGCTTTCTTAAAAAATTGAGGCTCAATTCTTACTGTTGTCTTGTCCTGACTATTGCTCAAGCAGTCAGGATACAATTCAGGCTACTTCTTCGACTGTTGTTTCCCCCAGAGGTTAGTCTGGCATTAAAAAAAAAAGAAGAGTGGAAGGGAGGATGTAGCTTGCTCAGAAATATCTGAAAAGTGACCCTTCACCATGTCAAGAGCAAGCCAAATAGTTTAATTAGTATAATGAATCTAAGAAACACTCCCTTTTACCTTGTACAGCATAAGCAGATCTTCCAGTTACTGAACTGACCTTTATAAGAACTAAAAATAAAGTCATGTTTCATCCTTTTATCCTGCTTATTACATTTTGTCTATCACTCACTTTGGCAGTTTTTCTTTCTAGTGGGTTTTGATTTACCTCCAGTTAGGATACAGCAGAGCAGTGCCACCCAACTCCCGGCTCCATGGGCCAGCAAGCTCAGCTCGGTCTTTAATATTGTCATTGGGAGTGAGTGGATGAAGTACAATCAGTATTTTTATGTGCATTAGACTAGATTTTAATTTAAAAAAAAAAAAATCTCTAAAAGAATACATGACCTAAGGTATCAGTGACAAGGAGAATGCCACCTTATTACATGTTGGCATGCAAAATGGAAGAGCAACTCCAAAGAAAGAGGTAGTAGATAGGAATAGAGGGAGAGGAAAAAAAAATATTAAGATCTCATTACAGAGAATGTGGTTATATCACAGAGCTTCAGCTCAAGTTCTGGAAACTACTGGCAGCATTCTCAGCTATACATATAGCAGACCTATCAAACCAGACAACTCAAGTGACAAAGGCACCTGGCGCATGAAACCGGGAAATTCTGTTTAAACATAAGGAAAAGCTTTTTTGTGTCAGGGTGGTCAAACACTGGAACAGCTGGCCTGGAGAGGTGGTGGTGTGTCCATTCCTGGAGATAATCAAAACTCAACTAGACACGGTCCTGGGCTGCCAGCTCTAGGTGGCCCCGCTTGTTCAGGGGTTGGAGCAGATGACCTCTAGGGATCCCTTGCAACCTCAACCATTCTGTGATTCTGTGAAGCCTGATCAGGCTTAGCTGTTGTCATGGTTTAACCCCAAATAAGCCCCAGGCAGCCACTTGCTCACCCCCTCCCGGTGGGATGGGGGAGAGAATCAGATGAGTAAGAGTGAGAAAACTTGTGGATTGAGATAAAGATAGTTTAACAGGTAAAGCAAAAGCTGTGTGCGCAAGCAAAGCAAAACAAGGAATTCATTCCCTACTGCCCATCAACAGGCAGGTGCTCAGCCATCTCCAGGAAAGCAGGGCTCCATCACGTGTAATGGTGACTTGGGCAGACAAATGTCATCACTCCATACATCCCCCCTAATGTCATATGGTATGGAATATCCCTTTGGGTAGTTGGGGTCAGCTGTCCTGGCTGTGCCCCCTCCCAACTTCTTGTGCACCCCCAGCCCACCCGCTGGTGGGGAGAGGGGCAGAAAAGGCCTTGACTCTGTGTAAGCGCTGCTCAGCAGTAACAAAAGCATCCCTGTGCTATCAACCCTGTTTTCAGCACAAGTCCAAAACATAGTCCCATGCAAGCTACTACGGAAAAAATTAACTCTTCCCCAGCCAAAACCAGCACAGCTGTAAAAAAGATTTCAACTCTATTCTGCCAAGATGGTGGCTGTTTTGATTGTGCATTTGCAGCATTGCAAAAACTTGGGCAAGTAACCTTAGCTATGAAAATCTGCATCCATTCAGTCTCTCCAGAGAGTAAGCAGAATATTACAAATTACATGCTTAGACTTGGGTATGTAAAATTCTACCCACAGGATTTAGCCAAGCCTCTGCCTGAAGTAGGGTTGGAAAAGGTACTATTAGATTAGTGTTTCTCTTAGTTGGACAGAGAATACAACCATCTGGTCTAAATCTACATTACTGTATTACAGTACTACAGCACTTCATTACTAGATATTGCAAGATAGCAGAGAATGAAGCTGATAGAGTTTCACCAGAATCAGGAAGGAAATTTTGATTTAAGTTATAAACGAGCCACAATCTTTTAAGCTGCAGGATCAACTCTTGCCATAGAAACAGTGACGGACTCAGGGCTCTCTTCTACACTGTGCTTCATACCAGCATTACTCACTAATGCCAACCTGCTGGATGAAACAGGCATGGCACTGGAAAACCGAGCCAGGATTATTTCTGAGAACAGTACACATTCACCACTGCTATTGATTTGAAACATTGCTCCGGACATAAACCCAGGCAGAAATACTGTCTTATTTGCAAGTAAACCCTGCCAACAGTAGCAGAAGTAATAATTATAGTACAAGAATCAACACCCTCACAGCATGTAATGAAATAAATTAATCAGAAATTCAAGAACACGTGTATTTTGCACATTGTTTGCTATCCTTCTAGATAGAGTAAAGCAAAAAAGGTGGGAAAGTCACGGTGGAATATTCTGATCTGAAAAATGCATTTCTTTTTCTTTTTAAAGCACAAAGAATCCATACCCCTGTAGAAAAGCCAGTTAGAAGGCTGGCATAGATGAAGTTAAAAAGAATTACAAGATTTCATGTAGGAAAAGCTCATGAAGTAGGTAAAAATTTCTTGCTCTTAAGACACTTGAGAAATCTCTTGTGTATTGTTTCAAAACTCACGTGAAACAAATGCTTAATTTTAGTGTGCAGTTTGACTCAGAAAGTCAGAACCTTAAGGGTCTGGTTTTAGCAGCCCACCTGCTTCGGTGAGAAGTACACAAGTTATTCAAATGCTTAAAGAGCACACCAAAATCAGCAATGCCAAATCTTACAGTTGTATATTCCCATACTCAAGGGACAGCGTTAAAATTACTCTACTGGAGCTCTTTTATACCCGCACTTTACAGCTCCATCTTTTGTCAGCCCTTAATAACACAGTTCAACATTACAAGCTGTCTACACAATCTGATCTAGCTTTCTATTCTGATTGATCAAATTTAAACTCATGCAAGCCTGAGCTTACTTTATGATTATTCCCCAGGTATTCAAGCCCTAATTTTTTTACTATGTCTTTACTATTTTGTCTTTTGTTCAGACAACATCTAGCACTGTGGGGCAGGGATCCCCGATTAACGCAAGTAAATGCACTGAAAACTTTCAGTCTTGCAGGGATGACAAAACTGACAGGAGGTGGAGCTCAAAACTGCCATACTATCCCTTGGTATGTCCTACGTGCTGATGGAAGTCAGGGAAAGCCTTTGTGGTTTAGTTCAAGCACGTGGGTACATTCCCCAGCTCAGCGCACCACTGCCTGGGGAACGGACAAGGCAGCAGGTGGAGCACACAAGGGGAACCCCTGCCCAGTCAGATGGCTGATGCCATGTCTTCAGAGCATTTCCCAACTTACACTGCAGCCTTTGGTCCTAATCATCTTCTTGCTCTCCTCTAGCCCTATCTTTTCTACTGGTCCAAGACAAATGCAACTCCTCATTCGCTTTGAGCCCAAGCAGAGAAGCAGTAGATATGTTCTCCTTATAAGGTATTTCTAGCTTAGTCAGAAAAGGAAACCGTAAGTTGATAAAGTGTCTTCCATGTTTACAAATAATCACATCACATCCCAAAATGCAGACAGCTCTGCTGTGCATTTTCTCCATTTACGTTTAGACAATCAAAACCACACCAGGAACTCCACAAATACTAAGACTTCTTTCATCACTAGACTCTCTCCCTTGTCAGTACCATCCGCCTTCTGAGGTCCTTTTACCCTCTTGCAGAGAGGATTTCCTGCTGCTAAGCTCTCTGGTGGAAGCTGCAGATGAACTGATGCCACTGTAGGCCACACATTATACTTTGAGTCCCCCTGCACTGCAGAATCCCTCCCCCAATGCCCAGGGAAACCCTTAAAGGAACTCTCTGCAACCATGACTCACTGTCTCTTGTTGGCTACTCCAATTGGCTACTCCTACTTCAACACCAGGCTTGTCTGTCTTCTATGGTACAAATCTGTGAGTCCAACTTCAAGTGTCACCAAAGCGTGTCCTCTGGACCAAATCAGGCTTGCATTACCAAAAACGCTCATGAAGGAAAATCCCCAGGCTGCCAGAATAACAGAAGCAATACCTTGGCTTCCATCTGCTTTGGACACAGCTCTTTCACTGCAATGTGGGCATGGCTTCATTGATTTCTGTAGGTCTGAGGTCAACACTTGAGAGGATTAGTGTTGCTACACTGCCAGGGTATAGATGGAGCAGAGGAGAACTCAAAGACCTATACCTTTACTTCCCCAGCAGATAAATGACGCAAGATCTATAGGGAGAGGTAGTTTCTTATATAAACTGATTAATTGTAAAAAAAACAGAAATAGTTCTCAGAACTGTTGGTGTTTAATTTGGTACTTTTTCTTGTTTATGTTTTGTGGAAGGGCTTCTGCGTGCTTAAATGCTTCACTATATTTTTATTGAATATTCTCTCTCCCTACAGACCTTATCTTTTGTATAGTTACAAGAAAACTACTGTTGCTTTTCAGAAGATACTGGACATGCTCTTAGACCAACAAAGGAAGCAAAACTCTAGGCGTGATGAATAAAGAGGAAACTTCCTGCTGCATCCCCTTGTTGTCCGCATTGCTCCTCCTGGAAGGTCTCCAAAGAGTGTTCCAGGAATAGACCATGACTTGGTCATACATTAACTGAATCCTTCAGTTTTGATTTTCTGTTTCTTCACAAATTTAACTAACTCATAAGAGAACTATAAAGACAGGGCCATTCTGGTAAAATAAAAAATAACCCTCATCTGCCTTTTTATCCCTGCTATGACATTTTGAAATGCTGGCTTCCATAAACATTCTACCCATTTTGCATATACACAGTTACCTAATTGTTCATTCTGTCAGCCTGCAAACAAGTGCAACACAGACATCTCTACAATAAAATCAGAACATTTCTTCCAAAGATCTCTTAATGAACAGTAAAGAGTCTGTGGGCTGAGCTGCTTGATGCTCTCTCCCCCCTCTGACCCCTGCCTCCAAGTTTAAAAACACATTCCAGGGTTGTCAGAATCAAGCTATTTATAATTTTCAAGACTTCTTACAGTATATAAATCAATCAATATCAGAAGCTGCTCACAATTTTGAGACAGACTTGAAAAATTGACTTTTGTACCTTGCGCGTCATGGCTTTGAAAATAGATTTTAATCCCTGATGATACTTTTTCCTCAGTGATGATGCCATTTAACTTCTTTGTTACCTCCTGTGCCTTCTGAACATCTAGATACTTCCTTCAGCGTTTAACCGTTTCCACTCTCCTTCCGTGTACTAAACTAAGTCAGAATAACTAATTCCTTCCGTCCTCTTTCAATACAGATACTAGTCTTCCTTTTTTACCATTCATTAAGAACATTTGAAAAAATAGTCCCAAAGATCTTTCCTTAGTGGTTCTGATACTGCTCTGACTGTTTACTTATAAACTCCTGAAAAAAGTTTCTCCAGATCTCTCTAACTTCTGGTTTAACTAAAAATCCCTTCACGCATTTGTTCTCCATTTTCACTTCTGTTCTGAACCCTTTGTTAAGACTAAATGTTTATCTTCACTGTATTGACTCCTCCAATATCGTGCACTGGACTGGCTCTAACCTACGTCCCGCTCTTTCTCTCAGTGTATTACAGTCTCTCAAATGCTAGTTTCCTCAATGATATCAGAGTATTGCGCCTTGCAGGTGTTGTATTATTCCACTTTTAATACATTTCTAGCAATTTCTCACAATTTTACTGCAAATTTCTTGTTTGGAACTTCATGAATCACAATTTTAACTTTATCATGTAACAACCAGATTTGTTGCCCTTTAGTCATCCCACAGAGAAACTAATGAAAATAAAAAACTACAAGAGATTCAATTTAGCATGCAGGCACTTCTTTTAAAAGGTTGTTTCTTCTCCTCTACTCTTTGTGCTCTGTTTCTCCTACCTCTCCAAATAATTTTTTAATATTTCAAATAAATTTCCTTCAAAACCAGTTCTTGTACTTAGAGTAGGAAATCCAAGGAACTGAAAGGGCAAACAGCAAGCAAATAATAAAATACAGTGGGTCAACATCCAGCTCCTAATATGGAGCATCAAAAAAGAAAGGGGATGAGGCTGTATTAAGTAGCATCAGCCCTCCAGAAATGCAAGCAGCTGTACCTCACAGGAAACTGCAGAGATAAAGCAATACAAAAAGTGTCTAAGTTAGTAAGGTAAAATGTAGTTTGTTTATTACTACACTACATGAAAGAGAGGCAAATGGTAGTTGCTCCCTCCTCCTTTGTTAGTGGTGCCTCACTGGAAAAAAAAAAAAATAGAATCATAGAATTTTTTAGGTTGGAAAAGACCTTTAAGATCATCAAGTCCAACCGTTAACCTAACCCTGCCATCCCACCACTAAACCATGTCCCTAAGCACCTCGTCCACCCATCTTTTAAATACCTCCAGGGATGGCGACTCGACCACTTCCTTGGGCAGCCCATTCCAGTGCTTGATCTTGCAGTCAGTCTCCAAGACAGGAGTGCCTGGACTGACAACAGACCCTGCTGTACCTCTAGCTCAAAGCAGCCACCAAGTTCAATACCCTCCCAGATGATTTTGATACATCTAATACAAGGAGCAACACTGGAGAACAGATGTGTCTAGCGCTGAGTTTGTCCCCTTGGCCCCTCATTTGCCTTTGTCAGCATTAGGCATGAAGCTATTGGGAATGTGTATGTTCTTGAGTAATTTGCTGCCCAATCCATAGAGGTTTATCGGCAAAAATCTTTCTTCTAGTTGTTCTTTGCCAGCAGACAAGCTGGTCATAACGACAGACGTCAGCGTGGGAGAGGAGGGCAGTCACCCCACCATGCTTCCCCCAGCACATCACCTTTATTCACAGCCTCCTTTCATGATCCGTTCTGGGCAGAGGAACGGGTAGGGAATAAGCATGGTATCATAAAATCTAAAACTGGTCTTCCTCCTAAAAGAGGAAAACTCCAAGGTCCTTAAGAGGAAGACACCTTTTCCTACTGCCTCCTCTTTCTTATCCTCTCTTCATCCCTTTACAGTCAAATTTTTACAGCAGCTCCTCTTCAAAGGACCATTGTTTAGAAAGGTTTCCTGACTACACTCTCCCTTTTAGAACCAATAACATATTTCCTCATGGGTTTAGAAATAGGGCAGAAGTGCTCGGCATCAAATCTTCATAAAATCTCAGAGACTGGGTTAGCTGCTAGTATTCATCTCGCCCAAAACGTCACCAAAAACGGTGTCGTGCAGACAGCAACAGGCAGCCTTTTATAGCCAACTTGCAATTATCCAGCAAGACATTTTTTATCTGCTCTGAAAAAACATGAAATATTGGCAGGAACCAGCACCAGGAAGAGGCCCTGAAGAGCAACCCGACCAAAAGCCCCGTGTCTGCCCATCTAACCCGGTCAGCCGACCTTCGCCGATAACCCTATGCCTTCTCACACCACGTCAACCAACCTTCCTATGCACAAAGTGATCCAACAGTTCAGTCACGTCTGAAGCGAGTGTATCACTTACCCTCCAAGGATCTTTACAGCTAAACATTTATCTAAACAAATATAAGGAAAATACTAATTTGACAGCTGTCAACTTCCCAGATTTTCTATAGAAGTAAACTAAAAGCAATAAAATGCAAATGCCAATTTTTACAACTGCATTTGTTCTAGTTCAGAAAAATAGCAGTTTTGCTATAAAATAAAATAAACCCACCCCTACTTGGAGGTATATTTTCACTGAAAATTATTCTATTTCTGTTATCGTACACAAAAGGCTGATCATGAAAAATGTTCTCTAACGCTTAGAATGACTCATTTCTAGCAATTTAACAGCATCCTCTTCTAAGAAAGATACAGCAGGTTTTTTAACATCCTGACTCAAGCCAATTGTCCTTTTAATCAGCTCTGGTTTTGCTTATAAAAACATTTCATGAGTCACAACCTCACACTCCTAGATTTTTAAGCTGCACATCCAGCTTAGGGGGAGTGTAATAGTTTGAAAAACAACAAATGTCAACAAGTCTATATTTCCCAGGGACGTAGCAGGATTTTGTTTAGATGTGGACTGTTTAGGAGTATTTGGGAGTTTCTGTGAGATTATCTTCATGAGTAGTGAAGTGCACTTCGGCCACTCACTAAGTCTACACAGTAAACTTCAGTAAGATGATGGTGCTGAGATACCTACACATGCTGGTTTTAACCCAGTTATGAGAAATAATCAATTTGGGGTCAAAAAGGTGTTCTGATTTCCACACTGGCTTGCATCTACGGTGCCAGCTGGCTAGAACAGAACTAGTACACTGGTACATAGAGCTGAAAAATCTCCAGTTAAAAACTATACCAAATAGCTTAGCTATGAAGCATCAGCTTCTGCCTTGCCTCTACAAGCAGCCTCTTAGTACTGATGCTTTCCAACAAATCAACTTGCCTACATGTCCTTCTCAAAGGACAGGCTATAATTCCAGCACTGAGGGTGGGCAGAGAAGACTGTGCAGACCCCAGAGCAGACTGGGAAGAAGAGATTGTCTCATCCACACCCTCTGGGATTTTTTGGCTTGGAAAGCAAGCCCAGCCAAAAGCTATGTGAGTGCAAGAGCCAGTCTTCCCTCATGAGAAAAAAAGTCAAGTCTGATTTCTAGTGGGTGTAAAGTACTGCAGTGGGAGCTACAGTTCTGATTTACACCAGGAAAGAATCTGTTCCCCTAAAGGATTCCACATTGGCCTTTCTCTCTCCATTTTTCCTTTCCTTCAGCATCTATTTTAAGTCCTACTGATTTAGTTGCCTCACTGAAATTCACATTGAAATAACGTCCTAAAATTTTTATGGAGAAAAACATTGCTTTCAAACAAGCAAATCTTCACAGACATTATATGAACAGAAATATTGCCTGTGAAAACCAGACTGTCACCAGAAAAATATTTCAAATACTTTTGCATTCATTATAACAAATTCTGTCTGAAAATTATCTCATCCTTCCCAATTGAGAGTGCGAAAATAAAAACAGGGAGGAGGCTTCTAAGGCACAAGCTCTTGCTGGCCAACCTAGCAACTCATTTCCCAACCTCAGATAGATTACCTCATTCCCAGCGATCTCCTCCACTGTTTAATGGGAAAATAGATACTATTTAACCTCTCTGCTTTCTTGATGCCTATGCTTAACCTAAAGCTTCTGTCCTGTGGCTAAGCCCGTAAGGATAATTCTTACACTCCTGAGACCATCTCCTGAATTTGGAAGCTTTCTTGGAAGTTTAGGGGAATCACACAGCTGCAGATGATGGAAAAAGTGAAAATTATTTTTTAGAGATGGGAACAAAAGAAAAGGTGGGAATGTCACAATCTGAAAGACTGCAGAGTCTAGTAGTTTTCTGTATTCCCATTATTTGCAGTCTTTCAGATTGTAGGATGCCTTGTATCTTCGTTTAAAAAATAGACATATTTGCTTTCCAATCCATACCTGAAAAAAATCCAAGAGATGGGATAGCGGTAGAAAAATCTGGGTTAAAGCCAAAGACGAAAGAAAGACTAGTTACCTAAACATGGATTAGGCACTCAAAAATCTTTTGGGTTGTTACCCTGAACAAACTTGGGTCCCTTGTACAAGATTCTAAATTGCTTGATCCAGCGAAATACTATCAGTTATTCCACTGACCTTGAAGATATTACTTACACACTTAAACCTGAGGCACTTGGGTACGCTATTCCACATACCGGCAATAGATTTAGAAGCTCTCTTATGAAGTCCTACTGCAGCAATATAAGGATGAAAAAAAAATCACCTTAATTAAAAGTATTATTTGCTCAAGGACATATATAGCTTTCCCATTTCACAAATCTAATAATGGCAAATCAGACAGCTGGTTGTCTTTCTGTTTGGTGCTGCTGGCAGACTCTTCAATACAGTGGTCTTAAGACAGCAGGAGGGTTGGGGGGGGGACAGGACCAAAAAGCAACAGTCTTCCTGCAATGGCTTGCCAAGAAAATGAAAATGTGTGAGACAATGCGTTAATGAATATCAGCACATATGGCAAGCACTGGTGATTTTGGTAAGGCACTTGCCAAGAAAATGAAAATGTGTGAGACAATGCATTAATGAATATCAGCACATATGGGCAAGCACTGGTGATTTTGGTAAGGCGAAGATTTGCAATTAAAATGCCATTCACAATAGAGATAACTATGATTATCATCAAAATCCCAGATTAAGGTAGGAGATATACAAATGCATGTTTAAGATAATTTGTATGTATTGTAGAAACGGAGAGGAATAGGATGCATTAGAATTGAAATTTGAGGACTTTTCTATCAGAAATCCAAATGGATTATTTTTAACCCTGATATCTTCTCTCTCTGCTTTATGGTGATCGCTAATAAAACATTTATTTTTGTTTAAGAGAAAGCATCAAACTATAATTTCATGACATTCAATTTCTAATTTCCCATTTCATCCCACTATCAATTAGCCCTTTAAATTACTGTAACGTGGATTAACTGAACAGACGATTGTCCAAAATATCAACTTACCTGCTCTTTGTCTCAGGGGAGATTTTACTTGATCAGCCTGACTTCTCTGACCTGTACTTAAGCACAAGCTACATGGATTTCACAGCACTCCCTGGGAAGTTCTTCCTAGTATCTAGCAGTTGCTTTTGCTGATGAGGTACTATCTCACCTCTACCACCTCAGCTAACCATACACCTGGGAAACTGTTACAGCTCTCCTCAGTTTTTCCTACTCCTTTCTTCTCCCCTACCACATTAAATAACTCTTCTTCTCACTTCTTATCTTCCTAACCTGAAATTTCAGCCCACTGTTTCTCATCTCATCAACAGCAACCAACCATGAAGCTTAGGCTTCATAGTTCTTTCTCTTCCTTCTCTTTGCTGCACCTTGGAGTTGATGCTCCATGTTTGGGATCTAGGGCTTTTTTGAACACGTGGTGCCAAAACCAAGTACAGTACCCCAGCTGAGGCCATAGTTGAGCTTAAATGTATCTCTTCATGCATTATGCTTATTTAGATAACCCAACACAGCATTTGCTATTATCTAAATAGTAGGACATTGCCTATGTACGCTCAGTCACTGACCTAACACCACATGCTTCTTTTCTGCAGAAATGCCACCTAGCCAGTAACTCCCCCAACTTTTCACATATTCCTCCCCATGTGGAGGACTCTACATTTGCTTTTTCTCAATAGCATTCTCTTTAGTTCAGAATGCTTCTCTAATTTTTCATTATACCTTTCAATTCTAACGCTCGCAGTGCCACTTCATTTGGTATTGGCTGCACATCTGTAGTGGGAAGATACATGCTTTTCAGTGTGACTGATCTACTGCTATCATTTCAAAAGCTGACTTTAAAATTGGAGCTGTACATATGGGGTTTAATTCAAATGAATTAAATTATATGGGAATATTTGATTCTACTGCAAAAGACTGTTCCAAATAACTCCCCCTACACAGGTTATGCTTTCTAGATCACTGAAAAGTATGACTTAAAAGTTGCAGAGTTTGGCTGCAAAGGAAAAAAAAAAAATCATCTAAATCTCATCTGTAAAAAGCAGAGGAAAATACAAAATACAAAAATTTGTTTAGTATTCTGTATACTCTTCTTACTTTAAAATAGATTATAATCCTGTCCTCACTGGAAATTACAGAGAGAGGGGACGGATAAGAGAGTAAAAGCCATTTATTTAAATGGGGTCAAAGCATAACTATAATAGCATCAAACTATCCTAATCACAGCATGGCTTTGTTACAGTTCCACATATTTCTGTTCATCAATTGCAAAAGCCAACCAGAAATTCTGGAATTTTTTTCCTGGCTCTACCTTTAGCCTGGTGGTAACACTGGGAAGTCCTCTCCATCACCGCACTTTCACTTCCTTTGCTGTTCAAATGAGGACAAAAGTCGGTGTTCCTTGCAGAGAAAAAATAAGGCTTCCAGTGTTAATAAGCTTAAACCTTTTAAAGCGATTTTGTATTAGAGGAGAGAAAAGATTGATTACCAACAAGTGTGGCTCCAAGCAACCTCCATATACAGAAGGGTTTATTATAGTCTTGCCTCTAAAGAAGTGCTTTTATCCCCTAGCTGTTGGTGTAGACGTTCACAGACTCTTGCAGAAGAACATAAAAGGGCAGTTTTGCAATGATTCTTATCACTTTGGAGTGCTTCTCAACAAAATAATCTGGGGTATATTCAGATACCAGGAATGAAAGAACCACCTCTATGTGAAATATTTAAAATCTGGTGATTAAATGACTTTACAAGGAAATATCTTCTCATCACCTAAGTCCTAAAGAAAGGACAAGATGATGAAGAGGGGTTTCCTTCAATAACTTATTTTATGGCAGGGGGGGTTCTTTGGGGGGTTTTTTTGTTTGGTTTTTTTGGTGTTTTTTTTTTTTCTCCTCTTTTGATCTTTCGCAATTACTGAATTAAAATGTAACTACCTGGGAATGGAATACGTAGTTTTTACATGGAGACACAGTCAAGAGGAATTCTCATGTACCATTTTAATGAGTGTCAGCAACAGGCTTAATATTGTACATTTGTTTAATCAAAGATGAAGGAAGCTTTTATCAGATTAAATAATTGCCTCAGTTCCATCTTTTTATTCTTAATGGCTTAAGTCAATTGGATTCGAAAAGATGTCCTCAGGACTGAATCCAGGAAAGTTTATTATTTGGCTCTAAGACACAGGGAGAACTGGAAAGCAAATTTAATCCCACTCAAATTTCGTGGGAACCTAATAAACAACAGCGATATTTAACTGACATTTCAAAGCTCAGAGGCAGAATCATTGCATTTGTTAGCCTTTAGTCTCATTCCTTCATCTTGCTTTAGTGCAGGAAACTGAATGCAGCAAAAACTTGTCAAACATTGCAGAGATCAAAAAAGTGAATTAATTTACTGAAAAAAAAAACCCCAACGTTCATGCTCAGTGATGGAAGTTCACACTGAGCTGCAAAGTGTAACGGCTGATCCTAAATCTGGTTATCCAAGTTTCAGTTGGACTACTTCCATTGGTAATGTTATACAACTGTTGAGAGACTTCACTACAGAGACTTAAATAAAAATATCCACATTTCAAAGAATGAAGATTGATACCACCTCAGCTAATCCTTCACTTATTTCTGTATTCAAAGCAACAAGGCATGCTCTAGTAGAAATGCTGTAGTAGCAGAAAGACGGATCACCTACACCCTCTCCCCGTCTCTTGACTGCACAGGTATTTCACCAAAATTTTCATAACGTAACTGTACATCACTGTAACCTCCAAAGCCTTAAATGCATACAGGAACGACCTGGTCCTCATCCAAGTGGATTTACGTGATGAGGGGAGAGGACAAACAGGGGCTGCAGAGCTCTACCTCAGCCCCCAGCTCTGCAGCCTCCGCACCCACAAAGCTCCCGCTCTCAGGGACCTGCGCGGCACCGAAGACGGAGGTGGGGAAAGGCACCTTGGCTCTCCCTTCAGCAGAAGGGCTCTCCTCTCCCGCTAGACCAGCGGCACCAGTCCAGGCTCTGCCCCTGCCATGGGCTGATGTGCTTTCCAGCATGGAGGGCTCAGGTAGAAGAGTCCAAGCTCTCCCTTCAGAGGCAAGAAGGCGGCAGGGAGAGGTTTCCACTAGGGAAAGGAGCAGATCTAATTACTCATCATGCAGCAGGGGTTGTGAGGGCAGCAACCCCAAGTTCCCCCTTTGCCACTTCTCCTCAAGCTGAGAGCACCAGCAGCCCCCCGAGCAGCCACACAGCTGCCTGCTCCCCCACGGTGCAACGTGTCTACCTTCCAGCACCATCCGTCCTGAGATGATACAGCACCCCGAAAAGAGAAGGGGGAAAAGCCTCACACGATTCAACCAATTATGGGATTACGTCTCCAAGACAGCATTGCATACCTCAGGGGCTTCTGCCGGTTATACCGACGCTGAATTATGGCTAATAAAGAATGCTACCATAGCCACCGTGCCATTTTCTAATGCTACATAGGTCAGAAACACACATCTCATGGATAAAATACTCACCAACAAACACCAGTTGATCTGAAATTTACTGAATGCTGGGAAACCATCTAGTTGGACTATTGCATCCGCACTGATGATGATACATGTGTGCACAGGTTAGTGTAAGCAGACACGGCAACTAGAAAGGAAGATTACTGCAAACAGCAGTTGTTTTCAAAATCAGAAGTTTAGACAAAAGGTAAGAGTATTATTAGATGACATTTGCAAGGAGTTGTTGAAGATGGTAAGAAATTGCTAGAATTTGCTTCTCTTAAATAGGCCAGAGCCAGTGACTTCAGAAACACCCAATATCCACATCCCAAATAGTAACTCCTTGCATTTCTTAGTCAAAAATCTTATGCCATCGGTCGAAAATCATCACTACCTATTAAAGCATTTCTATGTTCACGTGCGATCCGCTGACTAGTCCCTCTCCACAGCTGTAGACAAGTGTTCAGAATATAGAAACAATCACTGTAAATGACAATGTTGTTGATTTTTCGCAGAGTCTAAGAATGGCTGTAGGCACAGCACAGGTCTCGCTACGGCACTGCCACCTTCCTAGCAGGGACTTACTGCAGCTACTCACAGAAAGAAAACAAAAACCAGGACAAATCTAGAATAATCTTCTGCCTACAAAGTGATTCCCTACAGATAAGGCCAAGCTGACTAGGGCGGTAGGGGAACGACCTGAAAACATCAAGGATACCATCCTTTTTGCAGTCCCTCAACAGTATCGGGGTAGAGGGTGGGAGATGTTGTAGTGGGCCCAGGAGTAGCTTTATGAAACATTTCAATCCCAATTGCAACCTCAAACAAGGGTTTGATGGAGGGGTAAGGTTTGAATGCAAAGTGGGAAAAGAATTTTTACGCATGCTCCAAGGACTGCAAGTTCCAATATTAACTGAAGGGAGATGCCTGTGAAATATTTTAGACAAAATAAGAAACTGGGGCAGTCATCACGAGTCCTCTTAGTCAGCTGGGCAAATTTCTATTATAATACTTCCATTGCCAGTACTCCTATATTATATGAAGCAAAGTTAGGGTAGGAAATTCCTCATTGTTTTCCAAACCCAAATGACAAATGAGCACAATATTTTACAAGTGAAAACTGTGGAACTTGATCTCTTCATTCTTTCCTTATTATTTGCCTACTCGAAGTTTTGCAGTAGGCAACATTTAGAAGTTATCTCTAAAGTCAATGCACTCCCAGATTATAATCTTGACTCTCACATCCTAAAGCTCTAAATCTAGAGGTGAGCGGTGGTAGCTCAGATATTGCTCCACAATAATTACTGCCAATAATTTTCTGAAGTCAATAATTCTGCTTTTAGACCAACACAGAAAATTGCCTCCACATCCCTGGTATGAAAACTTTGCCCTATCCAACATGCCTCATCATAAATTATCTGGTAAGGATAAATCTTTTAGAAGCCATGAATGGTGTCACAGGACCAATTCACTAAAACTGCCATAACACACCTGAGAGATAATTGAGATGTCAAGCCTCATCAATATCAACCTACTTAAAGTAAGGACAAGAGGAGAAGGGAAGAATGATAATGTATACCACTGTTGTGTGAAGCTAGTTAATTTATAGCTTCGAAACAGATACGTATCAGTCACCAATCTGAACGTCCTTAAATTTCATCAAAGTCTGAACTTACAAGGAGTCTTAATTCCTTAAAAAGCTTCTTCCCAAAGAAATTGATTGTTTGTTGACAGGGAAGAAGTCTTTTTTCTATTTTTAACTCCCAAGATTTAACATTTTTTTCCAACTCTAACTTAATACACAGGGGGTAAAATAATGAGTTTGGACAGCATACAGGAAACATCAGTGAAAAAAAACTTAAAAAAAAAAAAAAAAAAAATCTCTTCCTGACCAGGCAGAGGAAGCGAAGTACCAGATCTCTCAAGAGCTCCAAGCCTCAGAGGAGGTTTCTGCCAATTTGCAGTGCTATGAATTTGTTCTCTGTGTCATTCTCAGTTACTGGTTGTGTATATCCTCCTAATCAATACACATGCATATACATCCCACATTACTTTCTCATCAAATGTCTTGCATCGCAAATATCACCCACTCGCTTTGAAAGTGGACGATGAACACAATCTCCTTTCCTGTTCCCTGTCTATTCCTTCCTCCCTTTCTCTTTTCCCATTTCCCTCCCCCTCCACCCCTCCTTGTGATATCCCCCTCTCACAAAGCAGCATCTCATTCGCCATCTGCTTCTTGAACCATCTGCTCACTCCTTGCCTTCCTTCTTGCTGGATAACTCCACAGTCTCTCCAGCGTAGCTCCACGGTCTCCCCGTGGCATCACTAAAAGTCTTTTTCCTTTTCCTCTTCTGTTCAAAAATACTAAAGTACAGCGAGCTTTCCACACTAGACCCTTGATGGAGGGGAGGGCACAAAATAAACATCCATGAGTTTAATAATCCTCTGCTTTGACAACTGTAAAATCCTTTCTAAGCTTCATGTTTCACACTGCTCCTCTTCATTTTACCCAAAATGCTATGGCCAAGCTGACCTTCTTTCCTTGATGGGACGTTCTGGCCATTTCATCCCACTTCTTAAATCAACCTCATTAGCCATCTACATCCCACAGGATTTTCAGATTCCCCATCTTCAGGTCCACTGCCCTGAGCAGCTCCCTCTTCTCGCCTGGCACCTGGTGCCATCCTCTGCCAGTTCTGCTCGGTTTGCTTTGATCTCATCCCATCAGCGTTGCTGTGCCTTCTCCTATTCACTCTCTGCCTGGAATGAATCAGCTCTTGAAGCTGATTACTACTCCATTTCCCTCTCGCTCACCCTCTCTTTTCCACTCTGTCAGACTGTCATCTTTTCCACACACAAAACCAGAGAACCCTTCAATTCCCAATAGAGAGGAAAAATATTACATTTAAATACCATCAAACATCCATTTGCAAGTCTGTGCCTTTCTTCTTTCTTAAACACCTGGCTTTCTATTATTTGTTTTATTTCCCTGCTTTGCTTTCTTTCACAATCCTTCACCTCCCAGTACCTGCATTATACATTTCTTCATACTAAATCATTTCCTGTTCATCCCCTTGGTTTATGCCTTTTTTCTGTATTTTTCAGTGAACATGGCAGGTTACTACCAGATGTTGTTCTGTCTGAGGACAGCCTACCTCATTCCGGGTGATAAACAAATAACATAGCAATTAAAATTCAGGAAGGCAAAAATCAGAGAGATGGCACTGACTTCCCCCCGCCCCTTCCCCTCTCTCATCAGCTACTGACATTTGGAAAATTTCAACCAACTCTTAATAAACAACAAAAATTTGTCCCAGTTTCCTAAGAAAGTGAGGCTTGTATGATCACAACCTGCCAGTCAGTTCCATCCTAACCACTTTTGTACCCGTAAGTCAACATCAAACAAATAATACAGAGGCAGTAAGGACCCAGATGTTTTTAGTGGTGAAGCAAAGAGAAACCCAAATTAGCATCTTCATTAACTGTGAGATGCAGCAGCCAGCTGGCCTGACCAGCAGAGTAGTTTGGGCCACCCATCAGTACGTACCTGGCTTGGGAGCTGCCAAAGCACCTCAGGCATGTGCCCAGCGCATGGTAAAGGCAGGGAGCTGGAAGCACTGAGGGGAGTATGGTAGAAGAAATAGCTGTAAAAGGCAGCCTCCCTCACTTCCCCTGCTTACAGCAGAAGGATCAGGGGTTTAGTCTTGAGTTATTTCACCCAACACCAAACCATTGCCTATTTCATCTTTTGTAGATCCTTTTCCAGGATCAGAAGATCATTGAGGAGAACACAACTCTGATACACTAATATCTATAACACCGATGAAGCATTTCCCTTTTTGTTTCCTCCGACCAGAGAAGGAACGATATGCTCTCTACCTTTTCTGGATTATACTGGGATTTGCAGTCACCAGCTGAGTTTTCGATCCGACGTCCTTGCTGTATTCACTGGATAGAGGAGGAAGGTTGCACCTGTGCACAGAAAGACAGTCAAGATTTTAAATGACATTCAGGATTGACTCAACCTCAGTCTTTTCTAGTCTGCAAGTTGCCAGGTGTTGGGGTTTGGGTTGTGTTTTTTTTTTTAAAAAACAAACAAACAAAAGCACAAGCTCTCAGATCTAAAAGTGCTGTATAAATACTAGACCAAGCTACAAAGGTTTCCTACTTGTACCTACGAGCACAATAGGACGTTTTTGTACCAGATTGTGGGAAGATGTAGAAATAAAACCTCTTGCAGAGATGATCTTATGTAAATACAAGGGAAAAACAAAGACACAGACTTGGCATTTCCAACAGGCTGAAAGGCTGTGGAATAGGATGTTATTATCTGTAGCAAAGACTTTTTTTTTTCCCCAAAAAACTCTTTTAAAGTTCTGTTTTTCACTCTGTTCTGTCTTGTTTACCTGTATCAGGCTCCAGACTGTCACCACTCTGTGGTATTACAAGCACTACATGACTCGCAAACATTGGGCGACTGGCATTTTTAATATTACACCACAGGGTATCTTCAGCATACAGAATTTACCACGAAAACACAGCGCAAAATTTTAAGTGGCTATTTAAATATGTGTGTCTCAGTTCTGCTCACAGTCTCATTCTGCTGAGCAGGGTGATAACATAAATAAGAGAAAGTGACTGAGCAAATTTACTTTGGAAAGCAGAGAGCCAAGACTCCAAAAAACACAAGCAGAGAGAGACTTCCAGACAATGAACAGTCCTAAATGCTACGTAGTAAAAACCTAGGAGAAGGAAGGTGGTGCAGTAGATAAAGATGAAAATATGTTCCAACAGTATCCAAGCCCCTGCACTGCTCCAGAAATTACAATCAGAAGAAATCTTGAGTAGATTATTAGAATATTGTTTTGACACCCATTTTCGGTATAATTTCTATGTATTGAGTATACACCAAGAACGGGTGTCAAAACAATATCCTACATTTCAAATTTGTCCAATTTTTAAAAACAAAGATAAGAAGAATATTTTTAATGCTTAAAGGGCAAAAATGAAACCAAGATTCTCAGAGAAAAGTAGAATTTGGAGTTTTTTCAGAAAAAGACTTTCATTTTTTTGTGTTGGGTTTGGAGGTTCTGTCGGGGTTTTTTGTTTGTTTGTTTGTAAAGTTTCATGCTCTACCATAACCAAATTTGCCCTCCAATTTTTAAGTTCAACAATTAAATCAAGACATCCCTGTTTGCACATGCTTGTTTTGTTGTTTTTCTGCAGCACACTGGAAAAACACAGCACAGAGATGGCGCGCACAAGGTTGGGAAAGGCGAGGGGCATGCTCGGGCACCAGCTCCTGCCTCTTCCTGCTCCCAGCAGGAGGGTGTGCTGAGCAAACGCGGACCCTCAAGAAGAGGGTCGAGCAGCCCGTGATTACTTTCAGCTCTGCAGACAACCACCCCCACAGAGGACGAGGCCCTGGCACTGGAAGAGGGCAGGCAGTGGCACAGACAATTGTCGTTTCATGTTCATGACTTCTCCTCCTGGTACCAGGGAGACACGGGTTTCTTGGCTGCAGGTCTTACACCTGTGAAGATCTGTGTCATTTTTCTCACCATCTTCTCCGTTAAACTCTCTGTAGCACTCCACTTCTGCAGGCATCCTCCAGGCATCTGGTGTCAGTCATGAAACCCTTGAGTCCAACAACAACAAGTTGCTTACCCGATTTCTTTGCTTAATTCAGAGGCCCATTTTTTAGACTAGTGAGAGGTGGGGAAAGTGAGCTACAGTTCAGTTTATACAGCAGTTTCCAGGGGCTGCTACAGAAACCATTGGGCTCTTGTACTACAGGTCACCATACTCTTCCACCACACTGGGAAAATCAGTCTCGTCACAAGGAAAGCCCTTGTTTCCACAGCAGTTGCTGCCTCCGTTAGCATTCCTCTGACCTCTGCAGCGTTCAGAGAAGTGATCCAGGCATTTGCAACAGCAGAGTGCCGCAAGTGAGGCTACACAAATTCCTGGCCGCACCCCCACGTGTTACAGTTTTGTGTAATGTCAGTGCCTGGAGAGGGCACTAGTGTGCACATGGTATACTCCCTGCAATGTCTGCCAATGCAAAACATCCCACATTCCCTAAGAAAAAAAAACACAGTGGTGCAAATTTGCATGTATTTGCATACAAATACCAGCTCTCAAAACCATATTCCTAAATTCACATAATCAGGAAATGCCAAGGAGAAGAACAGCAAAGTCCCACCTGTACGGAACATAAATGAATTCAACCACATTCACGAAGAAAAATAAAATTTCTGGGAACAATTTCTCCTTTTCATGACTACATTTGTTAAGAAGTGCACAATGCATTGAGTTCTCAGGAAACAGCTTCTAGTTTGGTCTGCCACAATTTAAGCGAAGCTAGAAATCTTTAAAAGAAGGCAGAAAAGAGGAACCAAATAAGAGGTTTCAGAAAATGCAATCATTGAGAAGAAAAAAAAGAAGAAAAAATTAGAAGCATATAAAAAAAAAAAAAAAAAAAAAAAAAACGAAAAAATTAGAAGCATACGGGAAATTTAATTCCCAGACATAATGACAAAACCTTAGAAAAAAAAGTATCAAGAATGTTTTACATTAAAATAAATAAATAGTAAGACTGCAATAGGTTGCTTTCTGCACATGCACTGGGTAGGATACAGATTAATACTATTTGGAGAGGTTGTAAAAACCCTCTCAGTACCAGTTTTCAACAGCAGGTCAAAGAAATATTTGTGAAGCAAGATACGTAGGTGATTTGCCTCAGAGCAGAGAGATGACATAAATGACCTCTGGCAGACTACAGTTTAATGCTCTCCAATTTCAATAAACAGAAACTCAAAGGGCAAGCTTTTAAGAAGCCATTTTTGGTTGAAGTTTGATTTAAAAAAGCACTCTCCCTAGTTTTTATCATCTTAACATCTCAATAATGAAATTTCTTTCACAAGCCAGTTCCAGATGCATTATTTAAACACGTCTAATTCCTTTCATCAGTAAATCTCATTCCCAGCTTGTTCGGCATGAAATAGTAAGAAATGGCCTGGGTATCCAGGGGAAACGCAGTAAGAAATCAGTTGGTTGACAGAAACTTCCTGGCCTTTCAGATCGTTTTCTTGAACAGGTCAGTAGAGTGCCGAGTGTTGTGCAGGTGAAGAACACACCTAGAAACAAGCCTAAGAAAGGTCTTTTTAATTATCTTACTCTTGGTCCTGGTACTGAGGAGTAAGTACATGAATATGCAGGAAAGAAGTAAGTATCAGGAGAGCGTTTTGGGCCAGCATTTTTGACGCGAGCCTAACCAGAAGACCCAGCCTTTGCGGGGAGGGGAACCATCAACAGGCACAGCAGTTCATGTGTGCCTTTCTCACATCTGAGACCTTTCAACTCAACAGGGAGAAACAGCTACAGGGGTAAAATGAGAGGGATCCTTCAACCCTCACTGGGCAGAAATTGCTCTTCTGGGTTTGGCCCAGACAGAACTCTCTGTCCTGCAGGTGCAGAGAATCCAGGCAACTTGGCTGATGCATGTGCATTTGGTAGATGCTATGTGACTACCTAGCTATTTTAGAATGTTATATACACACTTATACACTAGGGACTAACATGGATTTAATATGTAATTGCAAACATTAATTTTTATTCCTTTGTGGCACCTTGGCCAACGTCAAGACAATAACTGCACAAGGCAGCTGAAAGCCATGTTCCTCTGGACTTGTCTGCAAACCCCAAAGTGCCACCATATTGAACCTCCCCAGTGCCACCTGGGCTGGTATGGCTAGGTGGCACGGCACAGAGTGATTAAAGAGGACAGCTTGGCCTCCCCAAACCAGGAGAGCCACTGGTCAACCTGAAATAGGGACAGGTTGCTTCTAGTTCAAACAGCTTGGAGAACTCCCTGCAATCCCCTGCTGTTTTACAGAGAGAAACCCTTTCTCTGAGAGACATACAAACCACAGCAGAGCCATGGAAAGTGGTTGGGGGAAAGGGAGAATTGTGATATGTAGAAATATTTCTTCAAAATCTAATGCCAAGAAAATGTGTCTCTTCAGTCAAAATACAGATAAAAAACATTGCTTAGGGTTTAGTACCCCACACTTCTCTCTTAAAATAAGTGTTAGCAGGAAGGGCAAGGGCAAATTAAATTTTTTCCTTAGAAATAAGGATTACAAACTTGAAAACCAGCCAGATATCAGAAGAACAACCTGTTATAAACATACTACCTAAAGATGTAGACCATATGCCATGCACCTTTTTTTCATTGCAGATGCAGTGTACTGTGCCTTAGGGGCTGAAAACTGCTGGTCTTTTAATCTCTATGTTGGTACAACTGTGTTTGTAGAAGATGCTCAGCAATGAGATGAGTTTAAACTCATTAATTAACCTTAGTGATTACAATATATCAGAGAAGATGGCTGCAGTCATATGACAGAGGTTATGGAAATACACTTAAGTGAAATAAAAAGCCGTGTGAATGGAAGAAAAGAACAAGGGCAAAACCAGGCATGATGTTTCACACTTCAGAAATACTTTACAGATATTACACAAATTTCTTTAAAAAAAAAAAATTAAAGATGTTATGCAAGTCCCTATTGTGCTCTCTCTCTCTCATCTCTCAGATTACAGAAATAAGACTTACAAAAGATCAACTAAACCCTGTCTTCCACCTGCTATAAAAATATTTTCTCCCAGTGGTGTGTTAGCTTCTAACCCAAAAGACCTGGAACATTTTCCATAAATATGGCTGCCCATCACTAATACAATACTGCCTGCAGGCAGCTACTAGGATTTTTGCAGGATTTTCCCTATCACTTAATTCCAATTCAAAATAAGTTCTGTACAGATAATGGTTGCTTTACCCTCCCTGGAGAGAAAAGGATTTTTCTGATCGAGATACAACAACTGCTGTTTTTTTTAAAAAAGTTTCTATTGTTTTTGTAACTGATTGCTCCTACAGCATTTCAATTTCCCATTGCATCTAGATAATATTACCATGGTATATACCCTGCAGTTTCTTATATTTAGTCTGTGGAACACCTAAGGAGTTTTGCATTAACGGCAATCGGCACACTGCCTCTCTCCCCTGTGCCTTACATCTTCTCTTCTGTGAATGCTCTAAGTATACGTTTCCTTCTGCCTTAGTTTGTTGTATTTCTTTGCTTTAACATTGAAGGCATTTTTGGTCTTTGAGATGCAAACCAGGAATTACGTACAGTAATACTCTTTGGTTTGCAGCAAATTTGTATGGCTTTATAATAAGGAGACTTGTTAAAGTGAGTGCTCATTATGCATCCATCTCAAAACCCAAAGAAACTCCATTTCTCATTTTATTGGGAGCATTCCTTTAGTTTCTCCCCCACAATGTTTTTCTTGTTCTTGTTTAAGAGGGAGGAACTAATTTCTGTCTTTCTTCCTTAAAGAATGCAGACCTAGAAAGTGCCAAATTCAACCATGAAAGCGGTAGCTGGTTCAACATCCCCCCTGACAGGTTCTTATAACTTCAGGAAAGCTGGAGGGAATGGAAATGTGAGGGAATGGACATCCCAAAAAACCCACATCAAGAAAAGAGGTTTGGCCTTTCCTCAGGCAGTCAGCCAGAAATCAGTCTTGAGGGAAGAAAAAACACAGGAACGTTTTTAGCTTGGCCCAACTTACTTCTCAAGCCTTGCCCCATAAATCAGTACCTACTCATCTTGAGTTCAGTGGGTCGCATACGACGGCGTTTAGAGCTGCAGAGGACAGAGCACATGGCAGGATGCGACCCTGCCTAACACTGCATAATTAAAGAGGAGGGCAGCTCTTCAGCACCTCTCCATGAGGCTGCACAGTCTGTCACAGCCTTAACCCATCCATCTGCAGCTTGCCCCCACACCGCGCACACGTCTGCAGAAGCCAGTCAAAACTCTCTTTTTTGCCTCTCCTCACACTTCTGCCCGAATCGCTTGCGTAAAGCATCCTGCAAATGGGTGGGGGGAAACAAGGCAAATTTATAATCGATTAATCGCAACTGAATAGCTTTGAAAAGTCCAAGACTTAGCAGGGGGAAGGGGAGACAATGCGTCATTGAGGGTTCTCTCTTACCGCATGACAAAATCTGCTTGATCTATTTGTTTGCCGCAGCCGCTCTTTTTCAGGATCCCACCGTTTCCCACCACGGAGCATTTCTTCAGTGGCAGCTGGAAGGGAGTAGCCTAGCAACACAAAACAAGGACCCGTTTTACAGAGGAGAACACACACATCTTTGTAGCAGCCGCTCCTGGAGAACCCGGGGAGCTGGCAGGGCTCAAAGTGACGAAAGAAAAGGGAGAATTAGGAGCTGGGGAGGGAGGGGGAGTACAGAAATCAGCTGGTAAGTAGACAGACATAGGACAGTTCTCATCCCCACTCCCCAAACCAGGACGCAACAAATGAGGTACAGAAGACGATAGCAACATCTGCAAAACCAAAATGGCCTAAAGTCCTGATGCAGATACTGACTAAGCCAGGCAGTCCGGTCAGAACGAGCCTTCTAGCCAAGCTGCAAGGACACAGGGGAACTAATACAACCAGGAAAAAAAAAAAAAAAAAAAAAAAAAAAAAAATCCATGAAAGTGACCTTCCTGAGCTGATATACAAAAGACAGCTCTGGGGAAGCAAGGCAGGAAGGAACAGGGAACGAGGCGATGACAGCAGGGCAGTTGGAATCAGAGGTCACCCTTGCTCCCTCCACAGTTGTGTCACTGGGACGGGTCACTCCGAAGCTTTAGGCAGAGACATTTAGAGCTTGACAGCAGCTCCTTAAACACTCAGCTGCCCAGACAGAGCATAAATTAAAATTAGAAATGGACCGTTTTAACTAAGCAGCTCTTGTAGCAGCTTAGCAGGGCATTAAAGTGCAAGGTCAAATTGTCATGCTATCTTACGCATCAAACACAGTCATAATTCAGATCCATATCGTCATCTCAATTCCAGAGGATCTCAAAACTACGAGTGGGACATCGTCCCCTCAGCCCCGAGTCATTCACCTTTAGGGAGGTCGGGACAGCCATTTAAACAGCACACAGTGCACCAGTGCAGCCCAGCATATAAAAGAAAAAGGTGGTGAAAACACATGTGAATTTAAAGCCGTGTGATTTAGTTACAGAATGGATTTTGTCTACACTACAAGAGTTAATATTCTCCCACTGCAAAAAAAAATGTGCAGAGATTTTTTTATTAATCAGACCTGTCAAAACCTGACTTTGCAGTAGAGCCAGAATTTACGGCACAGGCCTCCGAGAATGCAGATGCCACGGCGACAGGATGCGGCATCGCAAAGCTCTGCTCCGGGAGGGCAAGGTAGAACGGTGGCAGCACTTGTCCTCACCGACACGTACGGAGCTACGTCTAACATTGCATCATGTATTCACCAGGCAATACGACAGTGTACATGGTCCAGAAAACAGACCCAGCATTACAGCAGAGACTCTGAATTTGTTAGTACTTATTTCTGATGTCTCCCTTCTTTTCTTCCGTAGATTTAGTTGTTTTATCTTCTTTTCTCAGAAAACTAGATTGCATTCAGCTAGTATAAAGCCACAACCTGCTTTCTAATGAAAAACATTAAAGCATTTTGCTTATCTTAACTCTGGATTAAGATATGCTAAAACAGAAAAATAAATTTTAGTTTCCTGAGGCCCAGCCACTGCTAAGAACCCAGTGATAGCATGGCAGAGCAATACTAAGTACGCAGCTACATTCTTGTCCTGCATCTGCCCTCTCAAGAACACTTTTTAATTTACAGAGTTATTGAACTAGGAGCATATCTTGATATTCAAAGGACATCTCATCTCTGGGGTGACCCTGACCAAATGAGAGCTCACATGCTCAGTAAAGCGAGGGGGAGGGGAATCAGAGGAAATGTAGAAGAGATGTTTTATAAAGATACATCAAAGCTCCTTCCAAGAGAGCCAGTCATACAAAGGCAAGACTGTGACAAACCACAGACAAAGGCAGCAGCCATTAACTCTTGTTTTTAAGAGTTGTAGACACTCTGTCACATAAATTATGTGGCTTTAGTACATGTTGAGTGGCTTTAGACCCCCAAAATAAACATTTAGGAGTTACTAAATGCTTCGGAATTCTGAGTTGCAAACAGTCTTTGATATTGCTTGAGATGACTTGCTGTCCTTCAAGGGAGGCTTATATCCTGTTACGCTCCAAGATGATAATATTATTTGTCATTTGCATACGTACTTTTGTTTCCAAAGGCAGGTGAAGCTTTGAAACTCTTGTCCATCAGAGAGTCCAAGAAACAAAAGACCAAGATTAGGGCTACCAGGGTGATTTGAGGGAGCCAAAGGAAAGTAGAAGGGGCAGATAACATCACCATGGTGGCTGTCCCTCTGTCTAACCTGCGAAGAAATCCACTCGCTCTATGGACATAGGAGGAAAACCAGGCTGAACACCGTTCTCTCTGAAAAGCCACCATTCCCACAAGAGCCCACAGCAGCTCTTGCCTCCCCCAGCAAAGTACTGAAAATTCAGGACATGCCACAGACATGGGACAGCGTCTACACGCCACCATTTAGCTTAAAATGTTCAACGGATGCACCTTCCAGAAGACCATACTTACAAACTTTCTACAGACATTATGCAAAAGACCGTTGCAGTACCATAACAGGGTGAGGTGGGGTGGGTTATAAAGGCCTAAGGATTAAGTGTCCCTGCTGCTTGGTGGGATTTCAGCTGCTTTGAGCTTAATGAAGAATAATTGCTTAGGATGACCTGGGAGAAACCTGCATTTGTTATCTTGCACATGACTTTTCTTCAGACATTTATATCACAGATCTCTACTACTGCTGAGACTACAGGGACAGTTCAGGAACCATGCCCTGAGCCTCTTTGTCCAAACAAACTGGTCATACACAAATCACACAACTCTTAAATTCAGGTGTTGCCCATAAGCGACTATGAAACATACAGCTCCTTTTTCTCTCCACAAAAGGCATTTCTCTCTTCCCTCTTTCAAAGGAACAGGCTCCTGGGCTTTGAAATTGTTAGGAAATCAGCACCCTGTAACCTAGTGAGCAGCAGCATACCCAACCCACTCCTGCAGAACGCTACTGGGACGGCACCCTTCCCTCCCCTCCACATCCAAAGGATGCTCACGGGACAGATAGCATGGACTAAGGGACTTAGAGGCTCTTCAAACAGAAAATGCTGTGGGCCTCATTCTGTGACTTCCCACAAGAATCCAGCTCATTCCTTCCTTTGGGCTGCCCAAAATAGGAGGTGCAAACAGCTTAAGCAAGATTGCAACACAATTAACCAAAAGGTAGCTCCAGCCCTAACACGCAGCAGCATTACGCAGCTTGTTACTAGCTTTCCACACCACTACTGCGCTTTCAAGATGTTTCCCTGCATCCTCCAGCTGTTCCTACTGCTAGCTTATCAGGGGTACGCACTGTGGATTTAAGGTCGAATTTAATAATTAATTAATTATCAACAGCTGGAGGTTTTTTTTTTTCCTCTAAGGGTAAAACAACATCAAAGATGGACTGCAATAATTATTTGTTTCCTCGTGCTCAGAGATCTTATGCTATCTTCATGGTGTGGGTGATCTGCCTTCAGATGTTTTGCATTTTATGTTGGGGCTGCAGGGTTAGAAGAATGCTACAACTCGCTCCAGAATTAAACTGGTTTTACTTTTTTTGTAAAACAGACTTGGGCATTACTTGTAATTTCAGTAAGAGGCAGTTTTCAGTCGAGAGTGTTCTATTTTTAAGGCGATGGTGCTATTTGGAGATAATACTAGAGAGTAAACCCAAGTTTGCTCCTAGGTTTCTATTAGTAGAAAAATATGTTTCACAGGACTTAGAAAAACCTTCTCATGCTTTCCTTCTACGGCGCAAGCCTTTGCTAGGCAAACTGTCAGTTCATAGCTAACAGCACGTAAGCTCTCACATTGTGGGGACCCAGCTGTCATCTATGCTAAATGCTCACAAAAAACAGTTGTTTTTCCCCTCAGAACTGTAAGCTAGACTGAAAAATGCTGGCTCTGGACTATAAAGTTGTAACAAAAGCGAATATTAGCTTCCTGAAACTCTGTTATTTTCATTGTCACCACATTTGTTGTTTTCTTCATTCATAAAATTTTCATGAACAGCCGGAGTCTTGTGGGTGGACCAGAAAAACACAGCGCAGCATCAGTTCATCTACTGTTACAGAGAAAGCATGACAATAAATGACCAACTCGCCTCTATTTTTAAGCAATCAGTACCACAGGATTTGCAAATACTGTTAACTAAAACCACCTTGCATATTGGAAATAAGTGGGATGAATTCCCTTTGAAAGTAAGTTTCAAATCAGTTTTAAAAGGATTTCATAAGATGGTTTTTAAACAGCATCTCCAAACAAAACCCAAGATGGAAGGGCCCCATTGTCTCATTTAATACAACGAAACTCCACTGATAATCAATGAAGATGTCCTAGTTCATATTCATGTAAATGAAAGAAGAACCTGCACATCCCCCTGGTGAATTCAGTGGCAAATAAGCACAAAAAGCAATAGATTAAGGACTCCCAACTGAATATGGGACTAATTTAACAAAGCAGCTATCCAGCAATTCACTGATTACTTTCATCATTCATCTAAGTAGAAATAAATCATTGTCATCAGTTAAAAGAACATTACACAGTGCTAACAAAATACAATTTATTTTAGATAATGCTACTCTAATTCACTCTGATTTCATTGTGAGGTTCTTAATGCATTAATTTTTGCCCACTCCCTGCCAAAGACTTTAATCAGCAACCAAGTTCTTACCGGGTAAACAGGAAAAATTACAGTATTCAGCCTCTGATTCAATGCTGAAGTTGTCAAAAACATTGAAATCACTGAGAACATAATTTAGAATAAAATGGGGCTTTAAATAAGTATTTTGAATTTGCAAGAGATGCTGTGATTTTACTGTCCCTTTTGAGAAGGCAGCATCCTGACAAGAAGGGCGTTGTTCTCCTGATTTTCCTAAGGAGACAGCAAAACCCCAAGAGTTAACAAGACGCCAAATTCAGCTCTTAACAAAACATTTTCCTGCACAGAGGCAGGGAGCAGCTGGCATTTTAAAGGAAAACTCTCTGTGTCTTGGCCACAGGTAATATGGTGCTGGTTTTTACACTGTCAGACATGGCAGGGCGGCAAACACTCCTTCTTCATTGTTTACAAATCATCTTCGGTCTGATGGGCCTTTTGTTCCTCCTACAGAGCTGTCAAGACACGACAGCTTGACAGCAACCGTCTCCAAAAAACGTCAACGTTGGGGATGGCGTATGCTCTATAGGGGAACGTGGAGGGCGGCTGTGGTTCCCTGCTTTTCACTTGTTCCTCTCCGCCAAACTGCTCCAGTCCTGCCCTGACCAGGGCACAGGAGCCCAGAGGAAGGAGAAAATATCGATGGCAAGATAATGAACATCACAGAGGTCAGGAGGAGCTGCTCCTCCTGAAAGAGGGAGGACTTTGCAGCCCACCTCCCACTCTGTGCCGCTACAGCAAGACAGCTGACGTTCTTCTTTCCATCCTTCAGTAGTAATTGCTATTTTCTCAGGAAAATAACCGTTCTTGCCAAAAAAATACTTTGGGTTAGGGTTTGGGTGTTTTTTTAGTGCAAACTGAAAATTTTGAAAAACAAAAGATGGTCTTTTTTTACCCCCTGGAAGATTTCCTTTAAAATTGGGTGCACTGTTATCTAAAAGGTCTTGCATGTAGTAATTCATAACTTCAGACATTTTCTATCACACACCTATTTTCAGCCTGGCTTTCGTCTTTGTAGCTACTGTGTGAAACAACTGCGCAAAGTCTGAAATGCATCTAAAATTCCAACAGTAATCTAGAACTCCCTTTTCTACAGAGAAACAGAAGAAACATGGATTAGAATGAAAATGTCTGTGTACAAGTGCTGGAAAGGGACAAAATCTTATCCGTATCATAAATCTTGAGTGAATATTGTAGGCTGGAAGATGCATGCATTTTAACATATTAAGAAACCACGCTGATACTTTACTGGCAGACTTACTGAACGCCGTGTAACTCCTGAATTGTTTCGTGTTAACGCAAAGCCGTATTACAAAAGCACATTAGGGAAACTGTTGAAAGCTGTATTTCGCATGTGCAAAATTTGTCAGAATCCCAATGTATGTTCCACTGAGACTTGCTAAATGCGTGTTAGCTATAACTCATACAAAATTTGCTATATTCCACTATGTGAAATAATGTGTGAAACGTTAAGCAAGGAGCAAGCCAAAAACCTTGCCTCTGTGGTAACACTGTCACAGAACAGAGGGACAGGTATAAGCACCCTTACAGTCATTTTGTGGAACAGATCAGAATGGAGCCCCCTGCCAGACTGATCCCAGGTATGTAGCACGCTGCCTCTTCACCTGTGCTATTTCTGAATAGCAATAAATAAACTGAGCCTGTTTTTTCAAATTCTGGACTCGGATACTACCAAACGCCCATATTTGACTACAAAGCAATTATTACAGGAAGGATCCGCGACAGTGGCTACGAGATCCCTCCAGGAGATAAGAAAGACATCTTAAAATGAACCTCCAGCTACCTTCTTCAGTTTCTGTTTTTTAACAGGTGCCTTGCTCCACAGAGGCACTGCCAACTAACAAATTTCGAAACCTGAAGCTCGCTGCGTGCACAGAAGTGGTCCAGGGGGGTGCAAACTTCTCTGTAGTACCACACAAGCACATCTCAGTCATGACAGCAGTGTCTTTATCAAGGACCGAAGTGGAATTAAACATTCGAGCACATGTAAACTTCGTGCTCTTCACAAATACAGACTTCAGGCGGTATTGTTTTTCATGAGATTCGTGTCTCATGAAATATTTATACGTGGGCACGGGACTGCAAAAGACCACTTAGGAGACTGAACGTATTGCTCTGCAGCTGCGGGAAACCCTCTTATATCCAAAAGGATACCTGGGATATTAACTGCGGAGCAACCGCACACAAAAGAGAGAACACTTTGCAACATACCTGCATATTCACAAAAAACACGGCGTACCAGTAACTAGCTGGCATTCACTTTTAGTTCAAGCTGTACTTTAAGTAGGAACTTCAAAACAGCGTGCTCTCTAATAGCTTTCCACCCAGCATGAAGTCACTGCAAGCAAGTACTTGCCGTGAATTAAAAGAACATTTCAAATTGCTGCTGTGGCACTGAATTCAATGGAACTGGCCCTCATACAGCCACGATAGCACAGTGTGGGGATTACGGAGGGGGAAAAAAAAAACAAACAAAAAAAAAAAGGAAAAAAAAAAATCACATTTGGAAAGTGTAATGATTTATTTTAGAAAACAGGCTATTGTGGTATATCATAAACCAGTATTTTAAAAAATGAATGCAAAGGGAATGCTTCTATTTTATGTGACATAAGACAAGGAGACATTAATGGATGGGAAATTCCAAAGTACTGGAAGATTTCTGGATCCAAACTTTATGGCCTGCAATGTACTAGGACACCAAACTTTGGATTGAAACTTAGAAAAAAGGAAATACTGTTTCATGATTAATTAGAAAAAGGAACTCGACCTACTGGGTGTAGGGGAAGGGCGTCTCTTATTCTGGAATGTGTTATAGTTTCCAACATTTCCAGAACTGGGAAGCCTCAAGGACGACTTAAGCTTCCTTCCAAATAGCTGCATTCAGATGTTCCATGGAGCAACCCAGTCCCACGTACACTGTACAAAATGGAAAAATAACGTACAAATTTCTTGAAAAACAGCTTGACCAGAATTTGTAGATTATTGCCTGTGTTGGCTTCCCTAAACACCTTCTCATAAACTTGAATATCTCACTCGATTTTTATTATTTTTTTTTTAATCCTGTGTGGTAACAAGGGTAAACTTCAATTCATAGGGTGAATCACTAAAACTCTGCCTACAGCCACGGAAATGCTCAGCAAATCCTTCTTTTTACTTTACCATCTGACATCGTCTTATGCCATGCCAAGCTCAGAGGAAAACAACATCCACTGTGTGGGATTCTCAGCCCTGCTCTGCTTTGCCAGCACCTCCAGAGGTAGGTACACAACACCCTCCCCGCTTTGATTTCAACTGATTCAGACTTACATGCTCGCACTGTACAGCGCTTACACACCAGGCAGCAATTCACCTCCCAGTTCACTGGCACGCTACAGCAGAAAGGCGTTCAGACACACCAGGCATTCCAGCGGCTATTTAATATTGCACTACACTGAATGCTTAGCAGCAGCCCCTTATCACTTGGGCTTAGAGACCTAACTTTCAGCCGCTGCTTCTCAAGGTTTTGCCCATCCTCCACTTTTTCCCTGCTCCTTTCTTAATCTGCTCCAAGCCTGAGCAGAAGAGAAAAAGCTAAGTATATCAAACTGTATACGCCAGGGTTGCATCAATACAACGCCCTAAGCTTAAGTCAAAAAAAAGTGCATTGAAACATTTTTTGAATTTTGACTAGATATTTCACGGAAACAAGGGTAAGCACAAATCATCACTTCAGGGGGGAAAAACTACATTTTCCATGTCATGCATGTCTATTAAACAACAAGAGTAGTTACTATTTTATGAGAGTTTAATGAGTTATTCTGCAGGCCTGGGAATATGCTGTATGAACTTTTTAATTAATCTCCTGCATTGCAGTGCACAATTTCCTAGCTGAGGAAGTTACTGTATACAGGCACACATTTCAAATTTTATGCACGGATTTTTTTAAGTTAATAACTATAGTATTCCAGTTAGACAAACATAGACAGAAAACAAATAATATGATTGCCCAGTGACAATGTCCTCCAACCCTGACCTTCCTTCCTCCAACCCATTTTCTCCCTCAGCGATTTCAGGATGGAAGAACAGTAACAAGCTAAAACCAAAACAAAATAGGGAAAATTGCAGGGCATCTGCTTACTTATGCCTGGTGTAGGAACAAGCAAACAATGCACTCTCATGTTGAATAATTTTCTTGTGGGACAACACACAGTCAGCAAAGATAGCAAAACATTGGGAAATTTTGCAAGACCAAATACTGTTTGGTAAGGGGTACTACTCACTTGTTTTCCCAGCATTACAAAAGATTTCTCAACACAGTTTCATATACGTGCAAGGTTATTGCCAGGACCAATCCACAATCAAACACACAGTTCCTAAGCATTTTAAGATCAATCCTAACTCTGAAGAACTGATGCAGGATGAATGTTTCTACAATTGCATGAGCAGAATACAAACAATTGCGAAATGCAACAACAGCCTGCACTGAAGGTGGGTGGGGGTAGGAAAGACAGCACCCAGGAGTGCTCTGAAGGTGGTGTCAGGAGATCCATCTGCACGTATGTGGCTGATTTACTAAAAAGCTCATCCAGCTATAGAAACACAAAGTTCTCTAACATCTAATTAGTAGCACACAGTATATGCAAGAAATAAGGTTAGTTTCAGCTCATAAAAAAAATAAAAAGGGCTTCTAATTCTACTTGTATTAAAGACAATAATACTTAAACAGAGGAATGGCTCTTTGAATCCTGAGGGCCCTCTGATCCCACTGATATTTAAGGAGCTGCTGCAAGGGAAATCAATCAACTTATACAGGCACCAAAACATGGATTTAATTATCATACGACAGATACTGAAGCTTAAAGCTTTGGCTTTTAGGATTTTTTAAGGAGGTCTTGAAAGCAAGACACTTCCACTTAGCTAGAATATTAACAAATGAGCTTCTACAAGGAAAAGATCCAGTAATCAAAAAACGTTTCCTGTCTTTGCTTTACTTCTAAATAGTTCAGATGAATCAATGAAGTCTATTGAGAATCACTAGTTAAAAAGACATCAAAGACAACTAGTGAGGATTGATGTCTCTAGGAAATCTGCAATTAGAGTTTGAGTGGAGTTTAAACACTGAGATTAGTTTCTGGCAGCATGGAAGCACTGTTCACTTTCTTTAATACTTGCAGATTTTTTTTTTTCTTCTCCATTAATGAGAAAAATTAAGTCTCTTATGAAAGCTTCGTTTATCTTTTAGGTAAGGAGGAAATATCTAACTATTTTAAGCCAAATTTCAGACTTTGAAAATTCCAAATTTTACAAAACAGATGCAGATACCTCTACCAGTCTTTCTTTCAGTAAAAAGCAAACAATTCCCTCTGATTCCCATCAGGTAAATGGAGATAAATAGCAAAGCGAGCCACAACAGAGAAAGGTGAGCTAGGAAACATTCTACAGGCTCTGGTATCTCAAGGTGTTTAGAACAGTTTATGGGTAGTGATTGGACGAAAAAGCCTTATGATATTGGGCTGCCCAGAAACATCAAAAAAAAAATCCAACATGTAATAGCATCTTACAGATACAGTGGGTTCATTTAAACACACAACTGAACTGCACAACACAATGGCACGAGTCCAGAGAAGGGAGCAATCTCTTTTTTTTCCTCTCCCATAGCACACAGTCAAAACAAATACATAAAATACACTAAGAAATAAGAAACAGTTTGAGGAATCAATAAACGCACTCAGCTCCAAAGAGCCATTCCATCTGGGCCAGGTCAGAAGCCTGAATCAATCGGTATATTTCATCTTTAGCCTGTCCATCCACAAACCTAGATGGCATGTGAGTTCATTCGCGTAAGTAATGCCACAAGAATAGTTGGCCCATAAGAGTTGAAAAGCAAATAATAGTATGCAAAGAAAACAACACAAAGAATTTTAAGGACTGCATGTAAAGCAAGGATATAGGTCATCATGTAGAGTACCGTCTTTCTTTAGGGCAGTCTTTCTGCAGAAATGTAGAGCCAAAATTAAAAGACCTTGCTGAAAAGTAAAAAAGGTGGTTACCAGCATAGTAAGATTTACATATAGTGAGTGACTACCGGATTGTTTAAAAATGGATGTTTACCAAACAAGGAAGCAATTAGTGGAAAGTGCAGCACCATGTAATGTCATCTCTAAAGGTTATGAAACCAGAAGTTTAGAGAATCCAGGGAGACAGAGCAGAAGAGCTGTTACAACTACAGAATCAATGAAGTTTCCATAAGCTATTTATTTTTTCCAGTAATGAAAATAAAACTCCTTAAAATGAGTAGTATTTCACATAAAGGCACGAGAGTAATTCATGAACTCGTTTGAATAACTTAACATAAAGTGATTTGAATAAGCAACAATCATTTCTGTATCAATAATAAAAGAGTAATATAAGATTAAAATGGGGAAAAGTGTAATTTCATTATATAAGGATGTAGTTCCCCCAAAAAGCAAGCAGAAAGTGTCATTTGTTGTAAGTCTACATGAAAATTCATTTGGGGCTAGCTCCTCTTCTGAGAGCACAGCAAAAGTGCGAGGCCAGACTTCAGGGACCAAACCCAACCTAAGACTGAAGTCTCAGTAGTGCAGTGTACACATCAGGATCTGAAAATCAGAAGCCCAGTTAAATTGTGCCATCCTGGGTTTGGCTGGGATAGAGTTAGTTTTCTTCCCAGTAGCTGGCCTAGTGCTCTGTTTTGAATTTAGGATGAGAATAATGTTGGTAACTCACTGATGTTTTAGTTGTTGCTGAGCAGGGCTTACACTAGGCGAGGGCTTTTCAGTTTTCCGTGCTCTGCCAGGTGCAGAAGCTGGGAGGGGGCACGGCCAGGACAGCTGACCCCAACTGGCCAAAGGGCTGTTCCGGACCATATGATGTCATGCTCAGTATAGAAACTAGGGGGGGTTGGCTGCAGAGAGGAGCGATTGCTGCTCAGGGACGGGCTGGGCGTTGGTCAGCGGGTGGTTAGCAATTGCATTGTGCATCACTTGGTTTGTATATTCCTTTACCATTATTATTATTATTATTATTATTTTCCTCTGCTGTGTTATTAAGCTGTCTTTATCTCAACCCATAGGTTTTACTTTTTTCTCCCCGATTCTCTCCCCCATCCCACAGGAGGGGAGGTGGAGGGGGTGAGTGAATGGCTGTGTGGTATTCAGCTGCTTGCCAGGTTCAACGACAACACTTGCAGACTGAAGATACTGCAAGCCTACTGAAAGGCAATACGAAAGAAAATTAATTTCCCATGAAGGAACGCCTTTTTTCCCACCCTGACTTGGTGCTTCCCGGAGTTTTAGCATCGTATAATTCAGGTAACCCAGTCCAACCTCTTGCTCCAGGCATGCTCACCCGTGACAACTGGTGAAGACACGCTGTGTCTTACGTGCTTCAGCGTCTCTTGCGCCAGTCAGGC
>NW_009258671.1:4366716-4395497 GCF_000687185.1 Egretta garzetta | reverse complement strand
GGGGGGAGGGGGCGGGGGAGAGAGAAAAAAAAAAATCTCTTAAATATGTAATTACATTTGCTGATTTTCTGAGGTTCAAGAAATTATGCCCTGTCACCTGTCAGAGGTTACAATTTGGAAAAGACTATGTTGGAAGTTTTAATAAACTGCAGCTCTCTCCTGCCAGCTGAACAAAGCCACATGGAAATCAGAGTAGCCACTACGACATCTTTTTTTTTTGTTTTTAAAAAAAAACATATTGTCAGGCCTGATGAATAGTTTTTCAGCTGTCTATTAGACTAAAACTAACTTTGTTTTTCACTAAAGTGATTCTAAAACCCAAAGCAGTTAGGAAGCTATTAACATAACAAGAATGCAGTGGATTGATTACTCTCTGCATGCGCAACACTAAAGACCAGCAAGCTTCTCAAGGTTGGCAGGGCTTTCCCTCTACTGAGTTTCTGGGGCCTGCTTCAGCCCCTTCAAATGCTACACTGGGGAGAGAAGTTTTCTAACGGTAAACATTTGAGCCTTGTGACTTGGAAGAGGACAGCAGTGGAAGAGCAAAGGACTTGGAGGTTTTTCAGTGAAGAACATCTGGGTCCCCAACAGGGATGATAGGTCATTAATTAGCCCCATGCTGAACCCACTCCCAGTACTTGCTAGCGTATAGCATTCAGATGCGGCAGACGACCGAGGCTTCCACAGAGCATTTTTATACACATATCCTTGCCAGGCTTGTTTCTCTGGATAAGAAAACCACTCCACTCTGCCTCTTACACTCATTGTACTGCTTTAGTTTTCATCCTTCTACAAAGACAGAAGTCACACAAGACCTGCCATGATCTTCCACCCTTTGAAAACGGACTCGTCTGATTTTGATACTCCCCAAACTGAACCTTCTAACTTTTCCTTTAGCTTTCTTTATTCACATAAGGAATCTCATGGAAAAAGACAGAACAGCCTGGTGGTTGGCTTTTGGCAAGACATGTAACTGTCCTCTAGTTTCATCTTCCCACAGTATCTGTAAGTTTCTTTTTAGAGCTCTCACAGACAGCCAGTTAAAGAGAGCTACTCAAGTGATGTCGCCATCCACTCATGTCTGGATAACCTTCAAAGGGCAGACTTAGAAAAAACTATTGTAAAATGACATTGTGAACATTGTAAATTATATTCCTTCTCAATTGTATCCCACTAAAAAATGTCACACTTAAAAAAAAAAAATGCTTTTTCCCCTAGGCATATAATCTCTCAAAATATGACCTGTGATTAGAAAGTCAGATTAGGTTCTTTTCTCTTTTTGTACTTTTGCCATCACTAGCAAAGAGTCTGCACAAGGCAAAAGCACAAGAGGACCACTTCGATCTTCTGGTTTCGTGCTGGTCTCCTGACAATGCCATTCATGGTACCTGAAAACAAAAGACCATTCCACTGTAACAGCCAAGTTAACAACAATACTGTGCTTTTTTCCCAGTAAATAAGGGTTGTAATGACTTCAGAATATGCAGAGAACAAGTAGATTAAATATGTTCTTTTTTACAGCATTTGTCTTCTACTCCTAATTACATTTTCATGCCTCTCAACATGTATCTGTACTCTTTTCGCTGGGAACAAATGTGACTCTGTTTGTCTTGAATGGCCATAGCCTACGTTTTCTCATGCTTTAGCCAGACACGGCACGTTCTGGGTATTTACCTTCATTGTTTCTACCAGCAACACAGACAAGTTAGCCTAGTACATGTAAAACACCCATAATAAAGCTTATCTATGTGGTACATCTCCAAGGTATACAGTCAAAAGCTATGGTTGGTTTAACTGTGCCAGGAGTCCTTTGCATACCCACTTGCAGAAGGAAGCTATTTGCCAAAAGAGGAAGTGAAGTTGCTCTCATGCTATCTACTGTCAAAAACATTGCTGATATCACCAAACTTTACCTCTGTTATCAACTATGCTTGCCCTCCGGATTAACAACACTTGTTTGGTATGAAGTAAGATCAGCTGGGCTGTCATCTTTGTTAAAGGCTAGAGTAGAGATAACCTGGATGCCTTTAGTAAGTTTACTAAATCAGAGGCCTTTTGTGGGGAAGACTGTAAAAACCTAGGAGAGGCAGTGGTCCTTCTTGAGCTGGAGTGACAGACCTGCAGGCTTTGATGACAGAAAAGGCAACCTGGAAATAAAGATAACGGTCCAGCACAAGATTAGATGTCCCTCAGCCCCTTGGATGTCTAGCAGAGCAACAGCACCACATAAAACTGCCTAGAGAGTCTGATAATAGGGATCAGTTTTACTGTATAGAAGTCCACACACGTAATATTTTTCTTTTCTTTCCTTTCAAAATCACATTGGTTCATTTCAGAGTTAAATCCTGAAGTGAAACCTTACCAGAACTACTGAATTTCATTGGGGTTTTGCATGAAAATCTTGGAAGGCTGTGAAATTCATAATCTTTGACGAATTAAATCAGGATTCAGCTGAAAAGTTTATGGATATTAAATGAATTAATGGCCTGCATTTTTTATTCACAACAAAGTCTAGTTGCAAAGCTTCCATTTAAGCAGTAAAAATTTTCACCAAGGTTTCATTAAGCCCATAGATACAACAGACTAGCAGATACCACACTCCAAATACTGCAGTGAAGTGAAGAGGAGGTTTCTTTACACCATGCTAAAGATAAATTAGCAATGATTCTACATTAGAATTCAAAATGGGAAAGTCTTTCACATCAAATTTGGCAAAGCTATGGGTCACAGGCTACAGTACTTTGTTTAAATCACTTCTCCCACTCCTACTTAAAATTCAGACATCCAAATTCATCACATCAAAGAAATGCTACAGCTCCATTGAACTTGCAGTAATTGATAGGTAACGGGACTCTACACAGAGCTACAAGCTAGCTGCATACCCAGAGATCTCATCCCACAACAGAACAAGAGCAAAACCCATGTGCTTCAGGGTAGGAGCCGTACTCGGTCAGGTCCTCCAGGGGCTGAGATGAAACACTTCCTCAGAGCTCTCAAGCCTCAGATACTATGAATGAGACTCATCCCCAGCATCAGAGTCCCCCATTACGGTGCCATCCATACACAAGAGTTAGCCATTCTCTCCTGTTTCAGGACTTTTTATCTCAAGTGCACTTGCCTGATAAGCACAGAGGTTGTTAGATAGAGAGAGAGAAGCTGCAGCATGACTCCCGCCACAGTCTGGTGCCCAGAGAAATCCCATGATGTGTCATTCCACACGGGGCTGCAGCCTCGCCTCCCAGAAACCTCTCACGAATATTGCACACAGCCAACAGCCACCATCTCACGGTACAGTTAACTTCTCCACAAGCACCTCTCCACCTCTTCCCACTACGTGGCCCAGGGAATAGCTCCACGGAGTTCCATGTATTGGGTCAGCAAAAGGTGGAGAGACCCTTTCCAAGAGCATCGCACAGCGGGATGCAAGATTCCAGGCAGCCAGCACTCAGCATTTCTCCCTTTCTCTCTCTGCTGCCATGCACAAGAAAGTATTTCAAAATGAAGACACACAGGCAGGCAGGCAGGCAGACAGAAAGGTTTTAGCTGAGGCCTGTAGATCTGGTTGATATGAAGGACGGACCTCTAATGGAAAAGCTCACAACCTTAGTCAGGTAAAAAAGTCTGTGTAATTCCTAACCAGAAGCACATGTACATATGGAGGGGGTGGGGGGTGGGGGGGGTGGAATCAAACCGTAGCATAGAGACTTTTCAACAGAGATTTCATTGGTAGATACAATATTGTCACTTACTTGTGAAGTGCTGAATGATGTAAGTGCATGTTCAGATATATCACACACATATATACCCCTATAAAGCAAGGGTATAACAACAAAAATGCAATTATAGACCGTAGTGGCTGGGAATAAGCATTAAATAGGGAAAATTACAATGAATCAAGCTAAAACAACAAGCTTCATAAATGAATGGGAAAAAAAAAAAATACTGCAATGATTTTGCAATAAACATAATAGAAGAGCAAGTTCTCATTGTTGACCCAGCAGATGAGGTAATATCCTACACAGCTGACTGGATACCCAAGGGATCCTGACTTCCGTTATCTCTAAACACTGATGTAATTTATATCCATTTGCACAGCCAGAGCGATGCTTTAAAGAACCTAAAGCACAAAAGTAAAGAAGCTCAATCATTCAATTAACAGCCCAAGCAGCCGTGGGGATAGAAACAGAAATTAAAATATTTTTTCTCCATGAAAATCCACATTTTTCTACAGCAAATTTTAAATTTAGGATAACGGCTAGCATTTCTCAGTATTCTGACTGCAATCAGGATGTGTGCTATATTTCATTTGTGTTTCGATTGTTCATGTGTTTCAATGATTTGTCAGGTAATATATTTTATATCTTGTCTGCATGGTAGACCTAAGTAGCAAAATTCCTAAAAATCAATTTTTAAGACGCTATAGCGATGTATTTTGGGATTGCACACTTTGACGGGCAAAGCCAGCAGTTCTCTTCCCACATTTATACTTCTGGGGACGGTGGAAATGAGATGTATTTTAGATGCAAGAACAAGTTACTGGAACTCATTACTGGCGCATGGCAAACACTTCGTTGTATGGAGTCTTTCGTATCCAGATGCAGCAACTGTGCCATAGCACAGTAAGTGCAGCACGAACATGCCACCGCTGAAGCACCGCTGCTGTGCTAGACTAAGAAATCACCAGACTCAACCTTACAGAGCGAGTTACTCGGGAGGTCAGGCTGGGCCATAAGGGCTCCTGCTGCCTTTAAGCCTGCTGCACTGGAGGTAATGACACAGAGCACTTTGTACCTACAGGTGTCAAATTATCTGAAGACGTTAAGTGTGGCCGACAGAATAATCACCGTCATCGGTGATAAATCAACGGGAGATATTCAAAGCCCACCTGGACGATGTCCTGTGCAACATGCTCTAGGTGAACCTGCTTTAGCAGGAGGGTTGGACTAGATGATGTCCCAAGGTCCTTTCCAACCCTTGCCATGCTGTGATTCTCTGATCATACACATGCTTGGGATCTGATCCACAAGCAGCCTTTCCAGGGCACTCCAAGCACAGGCAATGGGGATGCCAAACCCTGGAGAACCTACAAGCTGCCATATAGCCTCTATCGCAACCAATTTATTTTCTGTTCCTTCCCTCTACTTATTCCTACTCCCCATTCAGATGAAACTATCAAAAAGGATTCCCGACAAGTCCCAAAGGAGTGGGAAGAATATCAATGCACAGTGTAAATTGCTCTTAACACACCGCCAAAGTAAAAAAAAAAAAAAAAAAATCTTCTTTTACTCAGCTCATCATTTTTGCAGAGACAGCTTTTTTTCTCCCTCAACTAAGTAGCTAGGCATCTGTTGAAGGCAAAACATAAAGACACGGCAATGAAAAGACAAATTTTAAAGTACAAAACCGTGGTTTTTTAAATTTACTCCTTCTGACAGAAATTTGGAGTGCACTGCCAGTAAATAGTAGTTAGGCATATGTTAGTGAAATGAAAAAGACCCTGAAGCATCATCTCAGAGAAAAGGCTTTTTGAAAAAGAACTTCCATGAATTCTGGCAGAAAGGCTACTCAAAGCCATGTCACATACCTGTCACATTTTTGCAAGTTATACGCTATTTAGCTTCCTTGAAAGTACCACAGTAAACGGGATGGTCACCTATTCGTGTAAGATGGAAGAAACCTTAATTTACAGGTAAAGGGGCTGTTAAGTGACTGATTGGATTGCTGTCAAATTAGGAATGCTGCACATGTTAGATTTTCTGTATTTACTCAAGTTTTAAGGAAATTTCAAAAATGAGCCGTACCTGGCCTACTAATGAGATATTTAACAAAATAATTCTACACTGTTTCCAAAAATCTGACCTGTAGAGCATTAAAATATCAAATTCACTTTAAAATGCCACAGGCAAATATCATCACAACTTGTTAATTGAGAATGGAATCAGGATAGTCTTGTGATCTAAAAAGATCAAGAGAACACACATTAAAAAATGGAGAAAGCAAAATAAAGAAATTGATAATGTGCCTATACTCTTAAATAATGAGTTGGGGAGAGGGCTAACAAGAGGGGATACTGCATGTTCAGACATTCAAAAAAAACAGCATTACAAAAATAGCACAATGCCATAATGGAGAACTTCCCTCTGCAGGAAAATTCAGAAAATAAGTATCAGCAACAAGATTCTAACTATGGAGGATTAAAGAAAAGAAAACCATAATCCAGCTCAAGTTAGGTAAACCCCAACTAATCAAAACCCCTGAGAGTAGTCCTCCTGCAGAACCATCAGTTCACCTTATATTGCCTGTGATCAGTAAGTACTCTGCCTGTTTTGATTTTATGTTGCTCGATGAAATTTAGCAGCTAGCCAATTAAGCTTCAGGTGTTAGTGCAGCAAGCATAGGAGATGAGCTTAATGTTCACCGATCTGAAAGGAAAAAAACCCAACTTTTTCAGGCCAGTGAACCTTCTGCAGTCCTCTTTTACCACTGAGTTACCACTGGACAAGACTGGAAGCTCAGTGGCTTAGATCAAGCAAGCACAGAATGTACCAAAACCTCACATGAGCACTAAAAACTTCAGGAATTCTGCACCGTTTCCTTTGGATGTGGCAAACCAGACATATAAAGTTGTCATGTATGTACATTAAACTGGAGTTCTGCTCTAGGTTCTGCTAATCACCGTAGGTAACTGCTTCTTTCCCCATCCATAAAACAGAGAACAACAGTAAAACCTGTCCTGTGGGCTCTGCAGAGCAAGAGCACCCTACAAGAGCTAAGCTTATCTTGCTTTAATAAAAAAATATTACCTCTCCTTACCAAGTTTGGTTTATCTGTGTTCTTATACCTTCAAAGCCACAATGAGGCTATCAGAGTAACAGAAGAACATTATTACACAGTATTACTATGGGGGGGAAAAAAAAAAAAAAAAAAAAAAAAAAAGACATCTAGTCAACAAAGGAACAGGTAACAGCAAAGCAACTGCAACCCCTATCTGACACCAATCACAAGCAAATCATTTTACAGTTGAAAAAAAATGACCATGAAAACCTGTAATTCATTTCTAGAATGCTTTGAATTTCACTCCAGGTGCGCAAATTACCCCAGTATCAGACTAATGGAGTAGCACTTACGTGGAAGGGGGTTGTCTCATTTTCATGCAGGATTCAAATCCGCACAGAGGGATAAAGCAGAGAAGCCAGAAGAGTGACACTGCTGTGAAACAGGTGCAAAATGAGATTCATGCTCCTCATCTTGCAATGACTCTCTGTCTCCAAGGTCTACGATAAGCTGCATGAACTCCACACAACACGAAAGCAGCCCAGAAAGCATTAATGGGGGAGTCAACTGAGCCCCTAACTGTGATTAAAAGGCCAACTAGAAAGACACACTAATAAAGATTGAAGAACAACAGCAGCAGGTGGGGAGGGCTGGAGACTACCCAGGAGAGACGGAGACTACCCAGGAGAGACGTCGGAGCCACAGACAAAAACGTGGTAAGGAAATAAGGGTAAAGAACTGGAGCAGCAGGCCGGGAGCTGTCAGCAATGGCTTGGTACAGGGTGCTTGGGCTGGGACCCAGGAGAAAGACAGGCTGAGTTAGCTGGACACCACATCATGAAGTAGGCTCCCTCTGAACAGAGTCAAACCTAAGGCTCAGCTTCTTGTGTGTGGGGATAATTTACTTTGTGCCGTGTAGCAGGAAAGACAACAAAGGTCTTCTCTACTGGAGAAGGGGACGCTGATCCAAAGGGATGCTGTAGATAGCAGATGCCATTGACAAGAGCCAACACAGAACTACACTGGAATGAGTGAGTTTGGAAAAATATTGATTTTCTCTCACCCTCTTACCTGTAATAGGATTAACCACAACTACATCTACAGTACAGTGTACACACTAGTTCATCTTACTTCTATATTATCAAAATCTCTGCTACTGTCAGACAAAAGGTATATTTGCTGTGGTTTTATGTTTCCCCCCACCCCTCCGACCGGACACCAACTCGAATTTCAGTTTAGGCATGGAAAGATGCTGTCTCAACTGACAAGCCAGAGTTTTGCTCTTACAGACTTAAAGAGAAAGCACTCATTATGAGACCATGTAATTTCTGAAATCAAGACCTCTGTTAGGTCTCTTAGTAAATCAGGTTTGATTTTGATCTGCCTTGTACATTGTCAGCTCCATGAAGAAGCAAGGGTAACGGAGTCATGTAAAATTTTAGCACTTGACAAGTATATGATAAAAAACCCTATTAGGCTGGCAGCGCTAGTTAGGAGCAAGGCAACATACAACCCGACTTGCTTTGCTGTAGCTGAATGTGCCCTGAAGCAATGACAGGAATGAAAACTTGCTTTCGTCAGTGGGCAGATAAACCTTGGGGATATGAAGAAGGGGCTCTGTTGAGTAACAAGGTGCCATTTTCACAAGCTCACATTTCTGTCAATACACGCAAGTTAAATGACTTGATAGAGCTACACTCACAGAGAGCATGTTACGCTAAATCCCTTCACTCCAGCTCCCCTCAGCACTTTGCTGGAACCACCAAACCTGAGTTGGTAACAGCCACTACATTAAGGCCCCTGCCAGGTCAAGCTGGCCTTTCAGGTTACCTTTCTCTAGACAAATATTACCCTCAACTATAGGTGGCAAAGGGAATAAAGCACATAGTTAAATGAAGTGCAGACCCAGCACTCCTCAGAAGCAAGGGAAAGAACAGAGGAAGGATAACAGGGACATAGTTATTAACATGCATTGTACAAACCAAATCGGTGTGAAAAATCAAGTTTACACGGTTAGCAAGAGTAATATTGGATGAAGGTAACTGGCATATCAAACTTTGGAGTGCTCAGAAAAAAATGGAAAGAAGGGCTGAAAACTTATATGTAAAAGAATAAAAACTGAGATTATCTCTTGCAAACCCAACTAGCATGAATGAGGAGTTCTACAGCTATGCTCCTTGCAGGACCAAAATGCTAGCAATGAAGCTAGCAGGAAGAACCTAATTTACATTGGAGTAGAACCACCCCAAACACCTTCTATCTGTGCCTCCACGTTTTTCAGCTCTGATGAAAGACGACCCTTTGAAATCACAAAACCCAAGTTTCTGTTCTTCATCGGAAAAGTTATTTACTTTGTAGGCTTCACACAACAGCAGGTTTCAGAAAAGTATTCAGGCTTACAAGTGCCCAGTGGGACCAGTTATCAAACTTTAACGAGAAACCACCATTGCCAATTACCACCACATAGGTTTTCTCTACAACTTCCTTATCTCTCAGACAGTCTATTCTCCAGTAACCAGATACTCAATTTCAAAATCCCTGAATACAGGGACTATCCAGGCATCCGATGACAACAGAATCATAGAATCATTTAGGTTGGAAAAGACCTTTAAGATCATCAAGTCCAACCACTAACCTAACACTGCCATCCCACCACTAAACCGTGTCCCTGAGCACCTCATCTACCCGTCTTTTCAATACCTCCAGGGATGGGGGCGCAACCACTTCCCTGGGCAGCCCATTCCAATGCTTGACAACCCTTTCGGTGAAGAAATTTTTCCTAGTGTCCAACCTAAACCTCCCCTGGTGCAACTTCAGACCATTTCCCCTCATCCTATCGTTAGTTACCAGGGAGAAGAGACCGACCCCCACCTCACTACAGCCTCCTTTCAGGCAGTTGTAGAGGGCGATAAGGTCTCCCCTCAGCCTCCTCTTCTCCAGACTAAACAACCCCAGTTCCCTCAGCTACTCCTCATCAGATTTGTGCTCCAGACCCTTCACCAGCTTTGTTGTCCTCCTCTGGACATGTTCCAGCAACACGACATCTTTCCTAGGGTAAATTCATACCGGAGGACAGTATCTGATCCCACTCAAGAAAAAGCTGCAGAAAATAACATATCCACTACTGCATCAGGAAAACCAGGGTGCCAGTGATTTCAATTCTTTCATTGGGTCACATGCCAAGGATCTCTGTACCACTTAAAAACAGAATGAAAATTAAAAGCCAACAAAACTACGGATGACCTCACTTCAATACAGTGTTGTTGACCACTGTGGCAAACCATTGCACATATACAGATCATATACATCATATACAGATGCGGACTCCATGTTCCCTGGCAGTGCACAAGCATATAAAAAAGCCTGCCTTTGCCCTGAAAAAGTAACTGTCTTAGAGTAAGATCAGCTCATTGAGAGTGACAAAGAAGTAGAAAAGCATGCAAAGATTCTACAAGACCTGCATATAGCCTGCTTGCAGGGACTCAGCAAAGCATCAAGTCGAGGATGATTCCCTGCTTATTGGCATGAGCAACAGAAAGGATGTTGTCAGTTGGGATGGGGGCCAGGAAGAGCAGCGACAAAAAGCTCCATTTTATCTTGTCTGAGTGGCTGTTTCAAATTTGCCTTGCCTTTTCATTCAGGGTCTGTCTTAAGGGGTATAAAGAAGTATTTTTTCAGTCAGACTAGATGAAGGCAGTCAATCACTTATTCACTACATGAAAAAAAAAAAGCTCATGAAGGCTGAGAAATAGAAAAAAAAAAAAAAAAAAGTCATTCTTTGTCAACTGGGAAGAAGCCGCAAAAGAAAATGTACGTATCCCTAGCAGAACTGTACTCAGCAAGAGGGTACTGTTGGCTAAATCCTGGCCGTGCTGAAGTCAACTGGAACACTGCTATTGACTTCGGTGTAACCAGGCTTCAGCTGACCTATTTTGCAATATAGTTTGATACTCATTTCCCTACCATGCTTCTCTTGGTGCTTAACAATCCAGCACCACACTTCCTCGCTCAGTAACCAGCTTGAAAAGACAAACACAACCCCCGTGCTGACCACAGCCACAGCCGTACTAGGATGAGGGGATGCCAGCCCTGGGTACCACTTGGAGGACAGACCCTAAACTGGGAAACTGGAACTACAAGAAGTCTGCCAAAACCGGAACCGGGAAAGTAGCACTGGCAAGCTTAAACTCTGGTAGTCCCGCTTTCCGAAGGCCTTGCTTAATACCACAGGGTGGAGAAGAGCTCCTGCCTGCTATATTCATGTACTGCCCAGAATATCACAGGGGCTCGATAGCTCTCCTCCAATTTGTTGTCTGTGAAACAAAAGGAATAGTGGTTCATCGTGTATATCTGTTTATTGTACAGAAAAAAAGGGGGGTTGCAGTATTTCTTCCCCACATACTCCCCATGCAGAAACCCTCATTCTAATTGTCTCCAGAGATTTCTAGGCATAGATTTAACTGTGCAGTAACACCATACATTGAATTTGAATGACTGTAAAGTGCTTGAGGGAATTGCTATAAAGAGCATCATACTCATACCAAGGACTATTTATCTTTGGCTTTCTCATTTCTTCTTCTGACGCAACAGCGGATCACAGAGCAGATCTATGTAGCCTTTGCATTTATTGTCTCCTTTCACCTAAACTGTCTCCTATTGAGCCTCATCCTCATCACTTAAATTTGCAGCGCTGCTCCTGAATAAGAAGCTACATTCTGCATATGTCAAGCCAAGCTACAAGGGAAGGGAAGGGAGATAAGCCAGTTGGTTTTAGATTGAGGAAAAAGCTGGAGATGGTCTGGATGGAGGAATGTCTATCAATGAATTAGCCTACAAAGAGGTTAGCCAGCCTAAAAACCCAAATACACTACACATTCCCATTCTACATTCTTGTCATATTCACAACCTTGTTAAAAATCATCAACAGAGAGAAAGTGTTGCTTGGTATTATTTCATGCCCTGCAGGCAGGTGTAATTCAGCTTGGCTCTATACACTGAGAAATAAAGATATACAATAGTAGCTCCATGCAATCTTCACTGTCCCCACCCCCCACCGGAGAGGGTGCTCACCACTGGCAACTGTCTGTCTGTCTGTCTCCAGCTGCATGAAGTACCTTCAGCTTACTGAGGCAGAGAGACGACGCAGACTGTCAGAGCTCTGATTGCAGCAACACAGAGATCTCACCCCAGAAAGGAGAAGATTCCCAAGTTCCGTTCCCTGTTCTGTCCTTGCTGGACATTATCAAGGAGAAAAGATGAGCACGTATGTTGGGACATGAGGTTTGCCTCACTGGTAGCAACATCCAGTGATCTTCTAGCTACAGGAATAATTTGCCACGCTAAATACAAGCTTGTTCAAGCAGAAAGGCACCATTAAGTTCTGCAGTTCAGAGGATATGGCACTGATGTTTTGAACCATCTCCAAAGGGAAAGTCTGAGGATACATTCCAAGGGCACCATACAGTTAATTGTCACGCATCTTCCTTACAGACTATCAGAAAAACAAAAACGTTCAGAGGTTTAGAAAAAAAGATCTGACTGAAGGAGTTGCAGTTGTTTAGCCTAGAGGAAGAAGACTGTGGGGAGACTTGATAGCAGTCATATGTGGAAAAGATAAGAAAAAAAATGTTCTTAAATTATAGCCAAGGGGGAATTTTAAGTTACCCGTCAGGAAATCCATCCTACACATAAGCAAAGTACTGGAATGGACTGCCTAGTGGGTTGTGGCATTTCCATTACTGGAAGCTTTAAAAATTTACTAGATAAAACTTTACTAGACAAATATTTGTAAGGTACAGCCCAGGTAGAGCTGTCTGCCATGGACAGAGGCAGGAGGACAGTGACCGCTGAGTACCCCCTCCAGACGATGACTTTGCACAGGTTTCACTATACCACCAGAATGAACTGACAGAGCCCCTGTGTTTTGACGTGGCGCTGCCTAGTGAATCTCCGTGTGAAGATGCAAGGCTTTTTCCCCTAAAAGCCTGGCTTTGTAAAAGTAAAATTATAAATAGCACTGGACAACTGGATTACATGCTGTGATTAAATGCGTTTCTTTGTGGAGTCTTGTGAGTGCCAAGGGAACAGTGTGAAAATAGGCTTGAACTTGTTCATTTTGGTTTGGTGTTGTTCAGTTGAGAGGAAACAACCCAAGCCCTTGTTCTTTTACACCTGGTGCTTCCTGCCCAAGTACGGCAGGTAGAGGATGGAGCTAACAAGCACACTCCCAACCACCGCGCGTGGCTGCTAGGCATTCCCCGGCACACATTTGCAGCTAGCTACAGCATGTACTTAACTAGACACAACAAAACCAGTAAAGGTGTGTGAGGAGGGATCTCTGAGGAAGCTGCCTCCCCATGCACACCACCAATGGTTGCAGTAATGTTACTGTCACCATTGTCACCTTCACCGAACTGACTTCTTCCCCTCAGTGGCTGTCGGAAAGTCTCATTACCATGGGACTTAATAGGTCACAGACACTTTGGTCACACCCCATAAAACAATAAGTAAGAAGACGTTATACACATGAGAAATTGGTCTATCAGCATTACATAGTACATATATCCCTATCTGACTCAATGGCTGACTAGACAGCCCCGTCAGCACGAGACAGGAACGCACCTGCATTTCAGTGTAATATACCTGCACTTAAGTTGTTCTATGAACATAGACCTTGTCTTAAAATAAAACCCTAAGCCCGGACTTTTCAAGTGCAGGATGTGAGGAATTAGGCACTTTATCCATTCATGCTTAGCCATATAGCTCTTGGGCTAGGAAGACTAGTTAGGGCAGTAGGCGGTGGACAAGGGTGCTACATTATCATTAAGAGAATTGACTTCCAAGGGTCGCTTCACATCAGGCTTATTCAGATCACAAACTTTACTCCTCCACGCTAAGGATAATTTACTCACAAAGAAAACTTCTCTGTCCCCTTCCTAATAAAGGCACATTCTCAGGTCAGAAGGAAAAGCCAGCAGCCCCCCACCCCACCTCCCATCATATATAATTTTTGTTCTTCACCTATCATGCAATTGCCAGAAAATAAAGGTACCCAAAGGCACCTGCATGACTTGGGAGTTCCTAGAACTCAGTTAACTTCCTGCTTATCAAACGGTCACCTGGAACCCAGTGCCTTTCATCTGAACCTTCTGAAATTGGAGACCATTAGTCCAGTACATTTTACACTGAGAAAAACACAGCCATGGGAGACTGAGCTTCCATGAGGCAATATTCAGGTAGCTCTACTGCAGTGATCATGCTGGCATGCAGGAACCTTGAACGTCCACCGTAACCCTGCTCACAGGATTTTGTAACTGGCCTTCAGCTTAGAGGTCTAGGGCTCACTCAGGACGGTGTGCAGAATTGTGAGGGCAATAACATACCCTACATGAAAATATCCTGTGAATGCCTGCAGCCATCTTCCTGGGACTGACGGACTGGACTCAAGCCAGCGAGCCTAAGCCATGGTTTTGGGCTGAAGTGTTTCTCCTTCAGATCACCTGTGAACCCAGGTACGCATATTTGCAAGTTGCTCTTCTCCACAGCATACATAGGCTAGCACTGCCAACTGTCACCAGCCCCAAATGCCCACAGTTCGCAGAAGTGTCTAAGTCAGTCTATAAAAAAATAAATTAAGAAAGAGAAAAGAAAAAAAAAAAAAAAAGAAAAAGACACCATCTCCATACTGGAAAGACTACTCCTTTCTGCATTTGGGATTCACAGTGATATTACACAAATCCAGATTCACAAGGCTGTTAAATGTCATATCCTGACTCATTGCAGCTGGGAAGACACCAGTGCTTTCAGTTACCTTGCCTTTGCCTCCCACTACAGACTACCCCTTTAGCCACCACACACAAAACAGTCACCTCAGATTGGTAGTTACTGGCCAGTAGGCAATCAGCAGAACAGATTTAATAGCCAAATTTCTCCCTAAAAACTCTGAAAAAGCACCAAGCTCTGTTAATCAAGAAGGAAAAAACAGCCTCAATTCTTGATCTGAGCAATATCAAGTTAAACAGTACTTCACCTGCACGTCCAGCATCACAGGATTTATCCCATGCATCCTGATGCAAGAAAACCACTACTGTGTACAATTTTCCCACTTTCCAAAGTGTCATTGGAAGCCAATGCCTGCCTCATGGGAGCCATTCAGATGATAAAAGTTGTCCCAGAAGAGAACCACAGCCCCTCCCCTCCATGCCATATCAGGTTATAAGGACTCTAAATCAACCAAGCCTGGCTATGTAAGCCAATTCCTGAACTACAACGCAGCAGATTTCTCATTAAACATAAAGCTGGGCTTACACTCCCCCCTAAGCAAAGAGACATAAAGGGTCTTTTGAAAGTCACTATATAATCCTCCTACAAGATTTGTAACCGTGCTGGCCCTTCTTAATAGCTTTTGCAGCGGTGTAACCTTCCCTGACTTTCTTCAAGCCTGCAGCCTCTGCTAAGCCACACTTCCACCAGTATTTAGGAATACCTGGAAGAAGAGGAGGGTTACGTCTTTGCTGCAGGCGAAATACTTTCTGAATGCAATCTGACAGCCTGCCACACTCCAGTACAGTCTACATGAGCCATATCAAGAAATGCAATAACTGTATGAAAGAAAAGTATGTAATATTTCATCAGTTTCTACTCATTCTTCTGCCAGGTGGTAAGCACCAGGAATGAAATGCAACCAAACCTAAGCCTCAAATAAGCCAGTACTGGTATTAGGCCTATTTTAGAAGTATCTCATAAAAAAAACCCAACTACTGAAGATGGCAAATTAATGTAATGCAATCTGATCACTAAATAATTCAAATATATAGTCACATAGGGACATGGTTTAGTGGTAGGATGGCAGGGTTCGGTTAACGGTTGGACTTGATGATCTTAAAGGTCTTTTCCAACCTAAACCATTCTATGATTCTATATACAGTAAAAAGTCTGTAAACTGAACAACATGACTCTTAAACATGAAATTTATAAATAGTAAGAAAGGCTAACAGGTGGTCAGGATCTAAAGGATAAAGCTTACTCAAGATTTTAGACACTGACTTCCAAAGAAGCAAAGGTCTCATTACACCTGTAGGTGGAAGTCTTGGTATGCAAACGAGTTCATTGTCGGAAAAACCCCTGGATCAAGAAAGAACCTCCTTTTAGCATCTTATCAGTTATATAAAGCTACAATAAAACAAACAAAACAAATCTAACCGTGTTGCCTTTGGGCAGACTAGAACCAACTCTTATTTCTATTTTTCCACCCTCACCCAGGCAGCTCGTACGCCCTGTAGTTACTCCCAGCCGTCAGAAGTTCTCTTTTCCTACAGCTTCTTATCTGTGACCACTTCCTTTAATTATTCTTCTGCTTACAACATGTCTTGCTTATATTTTTTTTTCAGGAATGTTATGTCCCTGTAAAGCAGAGGAACATTTACTAAAAAGCCCATAAAATTCCCAGGGCAGTAGTACAGCCTCTCTGGCCGACTTTGCCCACACTGCCCACTTCCTCTTCAGGTTCAGAAAAGCCTTTTTGCTCTGTGCTTTACAACCCCACAGCATAACATCTCTTTATCTACCACTGTAGGTACCATCAAAAGCATTACTCGAGGTAGAAAATTTCGGTTATGTGGTTAATAAGCAGAAACGTGCCCTATCGTGCAGTGCTGAGAGATCCTCCCTGCCCCCGCTAGCAGAAGCCCTTCCACGGTGCCCCATCCCTCCCCAAGACAGCACACCACCGCCACATCCCTCAGCCTTGCCTGTGCCTCCAGCCCTGCCGTGGCCTCTTCGTGCTCAGCGGCTGCTCCCTGCTCAGGCTTGCATTTTACCAGTCAGTAACGGTACAGCCCCGGGTACCCATAGAAATTAATAAATGCGCTCTTTGAAGTGCTTTCCAAATATAAAATCACTCCAAGTTGCAACACCCTCCTGGCTGAGTTATCCTCTTGAAAATACCCCACATCCCTTCTGTCTCAGGTGGCTCTGCAACAATCCCACAGGGTTTTAGACTTCTTTCAGCATTGCTCAGAATCCATATCAAGGCAGAAGCTGGACCACATTTGCTCTTCCACACCCTCATATCCCCAGAATACCAGACAGGGATGGGATTGAGCTGTGGGGTTTTTTTTAATGTCCAAGGACACAAGGGTTGGTCTGGTAAAGGCATTGGTATGTGCTTGGATCAGCTCTTATGTTACCTAGGTAAGAGAGTGGTTGATGCTCAGCCATTTTAGATTTGAAATAGAAATGTTGAGTAAGGGCAGTCATTCCTCCTTCTTTGCCTGCATGCCAAACTGATTCTTCGCAGTCAGATCTAGTCCTTCCCTTCCTCTCTGTTACATTTGGAGAGGTCAGCGCCTATTTATGAATTTGCACTGACTGAAATAAAGCCAATTTGGCATGTGCGTTATTGCAGATGATAAACTCCAGAAAATCAGGCTCACCAAAGGCAGCCGGGCTAAACAGCTTGGCTGAAGACATTTTAGCAAGCCCAGAGAGACCAAAGCACACATCCAGTGATCAACAGGGACAGAAAGCCACTCCTCGGTCTGTTTTAACTCGCTTCAACAGGAGAACGTTGCTCATCCCCTAGTTAATTACTTCAAACTATACACAATTGCATCTCAGTCTTTTTAGCGTAAATTTGATTTTCACCAGGCATGTTTGCCTCTTGTCTCTACGCAGTAGTTTCAGACTGACTATGGCTTTTGCTTAACTGACCAGACAGAACAGATTATGCCCTATTCCAGCTTTGCTAACATGCTGCACAAAATGGTCCAATTACACAGTTCTTAATTAGTCAGTATGCAATCAAAGTGAGGGTAGGGGTTTCACTTAACTAAATATTAAGCCAGATTTTTTATCTCAATCACCCTGATGCCAATAGCTAGAGACTATCCAGGACTGAAGGGAAGACTCATGCTCCAAAAGAGTACAACTTGTCAGGTTTCTGCAGATAGTATTTCATATTCCAGTTTATGAAAGGCACTATATGATACAATTGCTTGAATAAATCAGAAGATCTCTTTTTAATTGCATTCCTAACATGCAGATGTCACTTCACCTTTTAGCATACAACGTTTTCCATGTTTGCAGTAATTAATGTTTACTACATTTTCATTTTGAATAACTATATATAGCCCCAATCAAGAACATTGTTTGCATTACAGTATGCTTGGGGTGGGGGAAAAAAAAAATAAATAAAAAAGGAAGAAAAGGGACAGCACCAAGAAATTCCCCCAAATCCTAATTAAATACAACTCAGAGGAAGTCAGGGAGGTACTATTTAGACAGCAGAATTCATGAAAGTAAATATAAGAGTTGCTCTCTCAATATAAGAGTTGTATTAGGTCTGCAGGCACTTCATGCCCCTACTCAAGACATCAAGAAAAAAAAAAAAAATACCAGACACATATGACAGCCAATATTTCAATGTACTTCTCTAAGCAGCTATTAATTACAGAGTACTTGGTAAGGTAGATTGGTAGCAAAAATTAACAGAGTACTTCCAAAGTCAACACCAAAGGCAATAATTCCACACCTCCTGGTAACACCGCAGTCCACCAAATCCTAGCACCCTTGTCTTCAGGTGGTTTCCCATTTTATGCACAATTTTTGGATCACCCAGGTCTAAAATCAGTCCGAACAACACAGTGTTTGCCCTAAGCAAGTTAACATCGTCCTCTTAACAGGTTTCACAGTCCTTACACAGCCGTAGCTTCACCTTCCACCCCGCGTCTGCGCAGCAGCCACGCTCCCACCTACCTCTTCCCAGTACTCGCGGCTCCTAGACCTCACCGTTTACTTGAATCAAACTGCCGCTTCTTCCTCAGGATGAGTATGTTTTTCCTGTAATCCTCGTCATGCAAAAAATGGGAAGAGCCCACAGACTCTACACCAAACTCCCTTTCCAAATCCTTATTATTTCCCTGAAATAATTACAAATTACTCTACTAGCTGCGGGCTCTAACTGTAAGACCAGGGAATTTGCTTTGACACACAAGTACAAGCATCAGAGAAGGACACAATAAAATCTCTGGCCAAATGAGGAATGCTATGAGCAACCAAGAAAAATTAAACAAGCTCCCAGAATCTAACAGGTACCCCCAAATAAAAGCCACAAATCACATACCAAAAACATCAAATCATTCACTGTTACTCAATACAACAGTCACCACGATAACCCAGAAAATATCAAAGACTGTTGCCATTTTACACTTATAGGCAGAGACATTAACTTTTTCCCTGCCTTTATATCAAAGACAAGAATTTAAACTCTAATAATTTGAAAAGCACTGCCTTCCTCCCAATCACAAGGTATGCAGAAACAGCTTCCAGCTTTCCCAAATTTATTTGTGGCTTGAAGCTATTGCCTTTGGATTTCTCAAACACCGTTTGTGATGCTTATTCATGAAAAGCTCGTTGCAATTAGCCATTCTTCTAGCTGACAGCATTGTGCAGGTGAAACTTTAGAAGGGATTTGAGCAGCTGGGGAATCATATTTTAGTAATTTGAAATAATTTACTGGTACCAAATATGTCTAACTGCTTCAGGTGAAATACAATAAAACTAGAAAATTTTTCAATTAGTTCTTTTTTTCTGTCAGATTAAAAAGTTGAAGCTTAACATTTGAAATTTCTTCTGAAACGTATTCACTCCTCCACGCTCCAAAATAATACTTTACACAGCAGAGTGAAAAGTTCCATTCGTTTAAACTATTTCTTTAAGCTTTTGGGAGAAGAGCAAAGGAGACCTCAGAAAGTCGCCTCAGTTCTTCCTTGCTATAAGGTTTGGCCAACTAGCAACAAAAATCAATTATTATCATAAATAGCTAAATACTGGCGTGAGAGGGGTGGGGTTTTTTCCCTCTAATGGTAAAGATAGCCTGAAATTTGCTTTTGAAACTCTGAGGAAGAGAAGGGCAGGAAGGAGTGCAAAATTATTTCAGAAAACATTTGAAATTGGGGCTTGTTTTATTCTCCAACTCAGAGGCAGACGAGTGCTAGCTCGCGTTTCTCCCACGTGGCTTTGAGTTACATCCCAGCTGCTCATGGTCACACCATGTTTACACATAGCACCTAAAAATTACTGTAGGAATATAGGGAAGCTTGGTTTCTTCCATTCTAGTTGGACAGTACAGGGTGGAAAACGCTAGTCATGCCTTCCATCCTGCCTCAGTACAATGCAACAGGACCAGAGCTGCATGGCCAAACTCCCAGGCTGAAGAGCAAGGAGGGTGTATGTCTCTGTCCTGTCAGACAGGATGCCCGAACACCAACACACGGTTCCTTTCTCTGTGTAATAGTTGGACCACAAAGGAGAAGAAATACATTTACAAGTTACCCATGGCCCTTGGTGGCCAACCCGAAACACGGGAGTCCGGCTGTTCAGAGGTTTACCCAACCATGCTGCTGACCTGGACTGTAAGTAGGGCCATCTGCATCTCTGAACTCTTGGTGCCCCCAGATACGTTTAAAAATTACTGGCTAATATTGAAACTTCAAGTCTATGTGAAAAGCTTTAGAAAAGTCGTAGGTATGCAGGAGGAATAACCTCTTGTCGCTAACATTAAACTACACCTACAGTTATATGCAGGCTCTACACTTTCTGTCTCCTAAGAGTGGGAAATAATGCTGTAGTTCACAGCAAGTAATACAACAAAGCTGCCTGATTTTAACTGAAATGACGTTGAATTATCCAACAGCTCCAGGCCATGCCACTGCAGTATGTGCTGGGAGATGAGATGTAGGTGAGATGCCCACCCTCACTGCACATTAGGCCGTCTTCTGTGATGAGCCACGTCCTGCCCTGCATCTTCTCTTGCCCGCTAGGTATTGACAATGAGCCACAGGCATTTTCTCTCCAGGGTGGGAAAGATGGTGCAGTCTGTGTAATACTTAATTTCTGTTTCAAAAAATAATTTCATTCCAAAATCAGGCAGGAAAATGACACAGAGAGGGGGAGAGTAAGAAGAGCCACTTCCAGCAGCTAGAATTCTTGGTTCAAACTCTGTTGCAAAACTCTGCAACTTCAAATTTTGTTCTCATAAACTGAAATGAGACACTGAATGATTATTTCCACATAAAAGCTTTTTTCTTCTGCAAATTTCTCCCTTGGCCTATCAAAAACTTAAAAAAAAAATAAAAGGGGGTGGAATATAATCAAGCAAAGTCTGATAAAAAAAGCTAGCAATGGAGATGATATAAAGAAGTTGAAATATTACATTCAAAAAACGGTAAAATGAAATGTCACACCACCACCGAAACCTCTTATCCTTTTCACTTCAATGAAAAATTGAAAAACCAATGAACTGATACTAAATTTATATTTTGATGAAATAGCGTTTTTATTGGAAAAGCACTCCATCAGAAATGTTGAACCAGCTGTAAGAACATTACAGATTACTCGGAGGAAAAAGTATTCTGTTTTGTATTGTTCACATTCAAAAATAAGTGACATTTTACATATTAAGTTCTGACATACTTACATTATTTCTGTATAAGTCTCCATTGACGCATAGCCAGCTTATTCTATGCCATAAAATACAGCAAGTTTCCTATTTAGTTTTGAGTTACTTTATCCTATAAGTTAATAACTGGTTCAGGACTGAGAAATCTTCCACAAGCACAAAATGGCTTAAGCCCAGCACATGGATGTGGATGGAGCCTTTTTATTTATTCCAGAGGAAATTTTTTTTCATTTCAGAGTATTACCCATATTTCGCAAGCGGTTTTAAGCTTCTGGATACTATTGAAAGGAATATTCATCTTCACAAAAATCGCTTGCCGGTTGCTAGCAAGCTAATAGACACCATTCTTCAAAGTAGAAGCCTGAAAAATTTAGGCAAGTATTTTTCTTTAAACAAAGAGAGAGGTAGAAAAACACTTCATTTAAGAATTTACTGCAAATAAATCTTCCTAAGCTTTTAAGCCTAGCAGGATTTCATCTGATAACATTTTGTAAAATTCCTCCGGGCAAAGTACATACGAATAACACATCAAGGTGGAGGCAGCACCACTTGCAAGAAAGGCGGGAGTAGCAGCGAGTAGCACGTGTCAGAAACAAACTGCCCGTCAACTCATTAAAGGAATGGCATTTCTGGCACCGGTCCTAGGGCTGCCTTCTAGCATTGTTCATAAAAATCCACGTTCTCCACCACCACCCCTGCAACAGCATCTACCCCAGCCTCTTTGCAGCCCGCTTGGCAAGCCTATGGGACACTGAAGTCCCAACTCCTTAAAAGGGTCACGTTGCCCCTCAGCAGTTTGTCTCTCCAGGGCTTCCCAGACCCTTGCTCTTGATCCAGCCAACTGATAAACTTTGAGGATCAGGCTCAGGAGTCTGGGAACCACTGGAATTCCCAAGACCATGACTCCTCTCTAACCAGCATTTACCTCTCTGAAGGAGCCCCCCCAGTACTCTGCTCTTTCCTGCAGGAAGAGGTAGGACACCACTGCGGCCGGGCAGAGTGCTAGGTTTCAATCCAAAAGAAAACCAAATCTGAAAACCCAAATCCATCACGAAACAGTGACCTCCCTGTGACAGCCCAGGTGGGGCTTTTCTGAAAGGCTGGAAAAGGATGTACACATTTTGAGCAGTTGCTGCCAGTATCTTTGCATAGTACAAAGTTCAAAGTTCTCAACTCTACCAAGGATTTCAGTTTTCTCCAATAAACTGTGCGATATTGTAGCAACAAATCATTCTAATCATCCTAAAAAAAAAAAAATAAAAAAATAAAAAAAATAAAAAAAAAAAAGATTTACACCTGCTACTCTGCAACACACCATAAACTTTCTACCAGTCTCAAAGGAAGGGAGAGAAATTCACTCCAGCCGGGCAGCCCCTTTCCAGCTGTACTGCAGGAAAAGACGACCCACTCGCCATGCACACCTCAGCATCTGCTGGTTTGTCCAGCTTGCAGGGGCGCAGCAGCTGGGGAGCAGCCCGAGGGGGGCAGAGGTCCATTAACCGGTTCATTGAAACAGGCACAGCCGGGTGACAAGACAGCGGGACTGGCAGCCTAAGCAAGACACGGCTGCAACGCTGCTACTCCAGACGATGCCTTAGCACAGAAAGCGGCTGTTTCCCATCTCCTCTTTCCTACACTGCAGTTTCTCCCTTCGGTCTTTCCCCACTAAAAAAACTCATTCGAAGTCCTAAGTCTGTTGTTGAGATCTGAAAACTCCCTTTTTTTTTTTCTTAAGAAAAAAAAAAACCAACCTTTTTGACATTTTATTTGCAGGATGAGTTTAAAAAGTAAGGAACGCTGCTACGTGCTTAACTGCAACAGCAACAAATGAGAACCCTGGTGTGAATGACTCAACACTGACCGGGAAGGTTTAATAATTACCTGTGCCTTTAATTTGAGAAATTAAAGTAACACATAAATCAATTAATACATCCAGATTTTTGGCTTGAAATGCCTACTCACATAAAACATCTCTCCTTCCACATATAAAATTCAATATAATAAGCTCATTATTTAACATCAGTTCATATATTAGTTAAAAACACAAAAAGCCTCGATCAGTATTACAAATTCCCAGCACTTGAAAACCCACTTAACCCAAAACACCTTTGCTGAACAGCAACAAACTACTTCTAATATTCAAAACATAACAAGAATCGACAAAGTCAAGTTACCACCTTCTGTCATTGGGCTCACATTGCTTGCCATCAACAAACTTCATTAACCTGGAAGCAACTTGGACACCACACAAAGCCCTGTCGCATCTTGGCTAAACAGACCTGAACCGAAGCAATCCTAGACGAGGGATCGTGCTCCCAGCAAGCACGATCACCGACTGAAACGCAGAAGTCACCTTCTTAAAATAGCCAGAACCTAGCATTTTCAAAATCAAGATGGGTGGCCCAACCTCATCCCTTGCGTACACACCCACACACCTGAAAAGCGGCCAGAGAAATATTAATGTGCATACAAACTTTTTATCATTTTCAGAACACAGAAGTAAAAAAGCAGGGAAGACCACTTTATATTGAAAAATGCAGATACAATTTCTTGACAAGCATTTAGCCTATTTATACTCATTTGTACCATTTAGTATATTAATACTTAAATTGAAAACAAAACAAAAAAAAAGGTTACTAACCTGTGGGAAGAGAGAGTAAGTTGCATTGTCAATAGTGAAAGAATATAAAAACTCCCCATCAAACCAGAGGTTCTTTCCCATCGGGGAGTTCAGCTTTGTCATAGCAAAGAGCTGCCCAGGGTCACAGCACTCTTCCAGCAGTTTCCTAGCAAAGGCAAGCAAAAGAGAAAGAGCCACATTAATTAGAGCCTTGGCACGCCTTCCCTAATGACCACCCCTCACGCCTGAGATCCCACCGCTCTCAGGTGCTCCAAAGCAAGCCGTTCACCTTCCCAGCCAGCAGACGAACCGCAGGTGACTCTTTTTTTACTTACAGAAGGGCCAGAAGACCTGATTTTATTTCAGAAAATCTTAGAAATAGACAGTAAAAAGTTTCAACCTCCATTCGCTTCTGAGTGGCACGGAAATAGAACCAAGATTCAGCGAAAGAAACTCCACTTTTTACAACCCATTCTAATGAATTAAAAACTCGTCTCCAACACATATGGAAATCAGAAAAGCTCCTTTAAAAATTAAATCCGAGGTATATGAAAATTCAGTACCAAACCTTATTCATGAAGAGCAGGCCTCCTAAAACCCCACAGTTACATAACTTAAGTATGGGAAAAAGTTGGCATCTCTCTCCAGTTATTAAATATCCTTATGCTACACTCACAGCAGTATTAGAGCCTGCCTTCTAACTGAAGTCCAACTTGAGTCACCCCAGTATGAGATATACATAGATATAAATATAGTGGATATCATACTTCTTGTTTCCTTGCTGAAACTGCATATCCTCTTTCACATTCATTTCCCCAAAATACTTATTACTCAGCCTGAGCAGAAATTTGAGAGCTGGTGAGGTGATTGAAGGTGGCATTGAGCAAAAATCCGGTATCACAGCAAACTCAGCAATTAATATCCTGAAATACAGAATGATGAAAAGCTCTAGACATCTGCAGGGCAGGGATATCCTATCTTCCTGAAGCCCACATGAGAGTCACTCTCTATAGGAAGGGTGATGCTCATATTAGTTTTTATATGCGAGAGATGTATGCAAAATATACATTGCAGAATTATGCCACTATCACTATAGTATATTAGTATCTTATTATATGTATTTCTCATTTATTTTAAAGGGAATCCTAAAGATACAGTGCCATTTCCAGTGGCTGCTTTATAGTTGTAAGTGGCGGGCAGAAAAATATCAGTTATTAGGGACTACTAAAATGCTTGCTATAGCTGTTCTCCTCTGTGAAAGAGGAGATTTTATTCAAAACCATGAAGTCATTCACTGAAATGTCTAAATTTTTTTAGCATTTTTTAAAGTTTTACAGCTACTTTCCTTCTCTAAAAATTGATAATTTTTTAAAAATAAATCAGTATTTTCCCCTATCAAAAATTGATTTTACCATAACTTAATAGTTTTCTGCAACCATGTGGATACTGTTTTCCAGACACACTTCAACTGAAAAATTTATGAAAACCGTAGAGTGGATTTGTTGTAGTCTTAGCAGAAGAGGAAACAACTTGAAAAGGTTGCATGGCAAACAGAAAACCTAGGGGTGTCAGTGCTATCCATTAGCTTTCTCTGCTGGAGAATTTCAGTGATTTGCTCTGGTTCAGCTCCAGGGCAGCGCTGCCCCCACCGATTCCCCAGCACCCTGGGACACTTCCTCGCATGGAGGAAGGCTCTCAAGGGACGGCAAGGATGCAAGCAAAGGGAAGCTGGATTGAGGGCAGGAGGTCCGCTCCTTTCCTAAAACAGGTACTTGAGAATAGCCTTTGCACATGACATGCAGGCAGATTAAATTGTTAGAAGGAAGCAAATTACCAAAGGTAACTGGGTATCACACTTTGTTGTAAGTCATCAGCTTCTAGGAAGAGCCGCAAGGTAAGCACCCCCCCCGTAACAGCCTGAGCAGCCCCTCTGTCCCCACAGGCAGCCCAAAAAGGTGAGTGATTTTTACCTAGACTCAATGAGAAGCTTATGACAGGGTGCTTCATGGCTCAATATGTCAATATTTTGTCCATTTGACCCCACAGCGCTGCACTGCAGAGCATGAAGCTCCACCACATATCCAGACCTTACATAGTGAGGGTGCAGGGCTCACGACTGCTGAGCATGCTGCTGCTCAGGTTGAAGTGCTACGAGCACTGACTTGTTCCCCTGTGTTTTCTCCATGTACACCTGAACTCCTCCATCTGTGTAAATTTGCATTTCAGAAAAGATGTAATGTGCTCGGGTGCGTAAGTCAACCCCACATTAATGCCATCTAGGAGAAAACTGCGCGCAGTTCTAGATCCCACAATTCAAGAAAGATGCAGACAGACCTGAGAGGGTCCAAAGGAGGGCCATGACGATGATCAAAGGGCTGGAAAACCTGCCCTGTGAGGAAGGACTTAAGAAGTTAGGTCTTTTCTCCCTGGAGAAGACAAGACTCAGGGGGGACCTCATCACAGTTTTCCAGTACTTGAAGGGCAGTTACAAAGAGGATGGAGGTTCTCTCTTCACAAGGAGCCATATGGAGAAAACAAGGGGCAAAGGGTACAAGTTGCACTGGGAGAGGTTTCACCTTGATATAAGAAAGGAACTTTTACAGTCCCTGGAACAACTTCCCCAGGGATGTGATAGAGTCCCCATCGCTGGAGGTTTTCAAGATTCAATTGGACAAGGTGCTAGATAATGTCATCTAGGCTCCATGTCCCATGAAAGGTTGGACCAGGTGATCGTCCGAGGTCCCTTCCCACCTCGGTGGTTCTGTGATTCTGGAACCATTTTCCCTTAGACTGCCCATTGCAGACCTCTTTTGTCTCCCTCTGAGCAGAACAGAGCAATGTGTTAGCCAAAGCGGCAATTTCCATTCCTAGAATGGTCTACCTATACACACCACAGAAAGGCTTCACATCATCCTCCTGCTGGTGCTCAAATAAAGCCTTCACCACAGAACTACAAAAATCAAACTAGAAGAAATTTGAAATCTCTCACCAAATAACCTTTGCAAAACAGTTTAATACAGGCATGGAATATTGTTCCAAATAAAAGATTTGAGAGTGGAGATTTTTCTGGCTGTCCACAAACTCCAATTTGCAGCCTTTGGAAAATTATTTCTCTCTGTCAAGTGGAGAGAAAACAATTTTTGCCTATCTTTCCCCTCCTTTTCTTTGTATTTTCTATCCCCACAGCAACTTTTTCAAGAAAGCATAAGGTAATCCAAGATCAGCTGGAACCTCAACTCTACATGTAGTTGTTTGTTACACAACTGTATAACAAAATTGAAATTTCGAAGTGAAATCCTGCAACTCATACCTTCTCTGGATGTCTGGTCTGAGCAAGAAGCACAAAAATAACAGATAACTCAGTGGAAAGGTATCTAGGGAATGTTTTAGATTAATAAATCTTTCCTTAGCCAGGGTAAACTGATGAGCTAAGGAACAACTCTTTGTACAATTCCTCCCTCCCTGCCCCCATGTATTGGACTAGATATATATACCCTCTCTTTCCCCTTCCCAAAAATGCATTCTTCCAGTTCCCATTGAATCCTTTGTTAATAAAACTATTATGAAAAGCAGTAGGTGCCTCCTGGAAGGTCCACAGATAGGCAGGTCACTAGTTCAAGTATGCATCTGTATGTAGTAGCACAAAAATCTTGTGCACTTACATGTGCTTTCTGTCAGAAAAGAATAATTATTGAAAGTCTTCCGTTATATCTCTTTCTGATCCAAATCCTAAAATTACAAAGTGAGAAAAGCCCCATAGGAAAACGTGCATTAAAAAGCAGATTGGATTCAAAGGTGAACCTAAAGCAGGGTACTTTGCAGGATCAGGGACTCTGAACCTATTTGCTGAGCTTGGTGAAAATGTAGAGCTAAAATGTTATGACAGAATTTGCAAAACTGCAGCAGCTTTTAGCCAAGGATTTCAATTCACTGCCAGCATTCCTCCACTCACAGGACATAAATAATATACCTTTGCCTCAAAGTTATCTCCAATTCAGGGGAGAACTGTGTATGAGATGAATTAAACAACTTGAATATTGGTATTGAAAAGGCACTTGGGGGCCCTCGGAGCTGAGGGTAATTAAGGGACAAATCCCTACTTGTGAGAGAAGCAGGAGAAAAGTTATTTGAGAACCTCACTTCAGGCCTCTCGGATTTCAGCTGGAATTTGGCACCAAGCAGGACATCAACTACAAGGCAGCGTTAGCACTGACGTGGCTTTGCACGTCAACTCAAGCAGCAACCTGTGCACAAGGCGGGAGCCCAGCAGCAGTTTTGGGACGTTAGCAGTATCCCCCCGGTGTACTTTGCTGAGGTTATAGCAGCAGACATTGCACACTGAAAGGAGCAGAGTGAAACAGTTGGTGCCAAGAATGCTACATCCACATTACCTTATTGTCATGGGATTTACTGCAGGCTAACTCTGGTCTGATTCCACGAAGAGCCTGTGAGTGGCTGTAGCACATTGAGTGAATTACTCAAGTGCAATAACTGGGGACCACCAGGAGATTTGCCTCAAAAGCCCACTTCTGACCAAAGGGCTAATACAGGTGCACGCTCCTCCACCTAAGAGCAGAGAGGAAGCCAGACCTCCTTGCAAAGTCTGAACATAAATTTGCACATAAAGTCAGTGAAAGAGCTTGCATAAAAATCCCAAACTACTTATTCTTCATATTAAGTTAATGAGCTTTTCAGTTTGATTTCAGCTTGCAGCCAGTTAACGCTTAATCTCACACTGGTTTGACCATCATCCCAGCCAGTAATGACTCAGTAGCTAGTTCTAACATCCAAATGGCTTAAAACCAGCAAATAGAACATCAAAAAGCAGAAATGGGCAATTCCACAGCATGGGTTGTCAGCTAGGTTACAGCCCTTGAGCTATCTCTTCTCCACAGGCAGAGCAGGTCCTGTCTCCACAGCACACCACCA
>NW_009258671.1:4344031-4366669 GCF_000687185.1 Egretta garzetta | reverse complement strand
AGCGCTGCCAGCACTGGGCAAGGGAGGGGGAGCAAAATTCTTCCTCTCAAATTTTGCCGTTTAAACCCATGCAAGGGGGGTGGAGTACCTCAGTGAGGAAAAGATCAGGTTGATGGGGAGACACTTGTCAGGCAGCAGCAACAGGAGGGCAGCTTCACGAAGGAGGACTGAAGGCTTAAGCCAGATCTTGAATGGAGTGATGAGCAGGGGGTACGTGGCACACGGGGTGTGGGGGGTAAGGGTCCCAAGTGAGGCTGGTCAGGGCTATTAAGGCCTACTGGTGCCCTGGCACTGGTAACACTAGTGACACCCCTGTTTCTGCCCCAAGGGGATAGCAGTGTTATAGCAAATCCCACATGCGCACTCGCTGACCCTTGCACTGAACAGGACCCCATCCAGGTCTGCAGAGCAGTGCCCCGGGAAGGATGGTGCTGCATGCATGGGAGGGCAAAAGGATGGGAGAGGCTACAGCTTGATGCTGCTCTGCAGATCCCAGCAGTCCCCACACTGAATGAGGGCACTGATTCAACCATTGCTCTAAAATGATAACATGAAACTTATCACAAAACCACAGAATGGCAGGGGTTGAAAGGGACCTCTGGAGATCATCTAGTCCTAGCCCCCTGCTAAAGCAGGCTGACCTAGAGCAGGTTGCACAGGATCATGCCCAGGTGGGTTCTGAATATCTCCAGAGGAGACTCTACAACCCTGCTGGGCAGCCTGTCACCCTCAAAATAAAGAAGTTTTTCCTCATACTCAGATGGAACTTCCTGTGTTTCAGTTTGTGCCCATTGCCCCTTGTCCTGTCGCTGGGCACCACTGAGAAGAGTCTGGCCCCATCCTCCTGACACCTGCCTTTAAGACATTTGTAAGCATTGATAAGATCCCCTCTCAGCCTCCTCCAGGCTAAACAAGCCCAGCTCTCTCAGCCTTTCCTCAGAAGAGAGATGCCCCTGTCCCCCAGTCGTCTCCGTAGCTCTCTGCTGGACTCTCTCCAGCAGTTCCTTGTCTTTCTTGAACTGGGGAGCCCAGAACTGGACACAGTACTCCAGATGTGGCCTCACCATGGCAGAGTAGAGGGGAGGATAACCTGCTGGCCACACTCTTCCTAATGCACCCCAGGATACCACTGGACTTCTCGGCCACAGGGGCACACTGCTGGCTCATGGCTAATTTGTGCACCAGGACTCCCAGGTCCCTCTCCGCAGAGCTGCTTTCCAGCAGGTCAGCCCCTAACCTGTACTGGAGCTTGGGGTTATTCAGCCCTAGGTGCAGGACCTGACATTTGCCTTTGCTGAATTTTCCCAGAACTGGACACAGTACTCCAGATGTGGCCTCACCATGGCAGAGTAGAGGGGAGGATAACCTGCTGGCCACACTCTTCCTAATGCACCCCAGGATACCACTGGACTTCTCGGCCACAGGGGCACACTGCTGGCTCATGGCTAATTTGTGCACCAGGACTCCCAGGTCCCTCTCCGCAGAGCTGCTTTCCAGCAGGTCAGCCCCTAACCTGTACTGGAGCTTGGGGTTATTCAGCCCTAGGTGCAGGACCTGACATTTGCCTTTGCTGAATTTTATCAGAGTCCCCTCTGCCCAACTCTCCAGCCTGTCTGAATGGCAACACAGACTTCTGGTGTATCAGCCACTCCTCCCAGTTTTGTATCATCAGAGAACTTGCTGAGGGTACACTCTGTCCCTTCACCCAGGTCACTGATATTCAAGTTGAACAAGACTGGACCCAGTACTGACCCCTAGGGAACCCCGCTAGCTACAGGCCTCCAACTAGACTCTGCACCACCAATCACAACCCTCTGAGCTCTGCCATTCAGCCAGTTCTCAATCCATCTCACTGTCCACTCATCCCACACTTCCTGAGCTTACCTATAAGGATGTTATAAGAGACAGTGTCAAAAGCCTTGCTGAAGTCAAGGTAAACAACATCCATTGCTCTCCCCTCATCTACCCAGCCAGTCATGCCATTATAGAAGGCTATCAGGTTGGTCAAGCTTGATTTCCCCTTGGTGAATCCATATTGAGTACTCCTGATCACCTTCTTTTCCGCCACATGCTTAGAGATGATATCCAGAATGAGCTGTTCCATCCATCACCTTTCCAGGGATGGAGGTGAGGCTGACTGGCCTGTAGTTTCCTGGGTCCTCCTTCTTGCCCTTTTGGAAGATTGGAGTGACATTGGCTATCTTCCAGTCCTCAGGCACCTCTCCTGTTCCCCAGGACCTTTCAAAGATGATGGAGAGTGGTTCAGCAATAACATCTGCCAGCTCCCTCAGTATTCACGGGTACATCCTGTTGGGACCCATGGATTTGTGGGTGTCCAGTTTGCGTAAATGATCTCTAACCCAATCCTCCTTGACCAAGGGAAAGTCTTCCTTTCTCTAGACTTTTTCTCCTACCTCCAGGGTCTGAGATTCCTGAGGGACAGCCTTAGCAGTAAAGACTGAAGCAAGGCAGGCATTCAGTAACTCTGCCTTTTCTGTATCCTCCATCATCAGGGCACCCACCTCACTCAGCAGTGGGCCCACATTTTTCCTAGTCTTTCTTTTACTATTGATGTACTTGAAGAAGCCCTTCTTGTTGTCCTTGACAACCCTTGCCAAATTTAATTCCAAGTGGACGTTAGCCTTCCTCACCGCATCCCTGCATACTCTGACAACGTTCCCATTTTCCTCACAAGTGGCCTGTCCCTTTTTCCACATTCCATAAAATTCCTTCTTCCATTTGAGTTTTGCCAGAAGCTCCTTGCTCATCCATGCAGGTCTCCTGCCCCCTTTGCTTGATTTCTTAACTCATAGGGATGCATCAACCTTGAACTCGGAGGAAGCGATGCTTGAATATTAACCAGCTCTCTTGGACCCCCCTACCTTCTAGAGCCCTAAAGCCCATGGGATTCCTCCCAGTTGGAATTATAATTACTACTGTTTCATTACAGTTTGGCTTTAATGACAGCCTTAAAATAATGACTGAGGTTCAAGTTCAAATCTGAGATAAAAATAATTGGTCAAGCCAATTGCTTTAGTCAGACCCTGCTCAGCTGCCTGGATTTAGCTGGTATCATGCTAGCCTACGTCCAGTGACTACAAAAAGGAGCCAGAAGCTGACAGCACAAGACTGCAGCATTTGGTCTGATACAAACCTCCTTTTCTTTACATCGCAGTTCACGTTCGCCTCAACTTCCCATGTTTTGCTTTGGGATCAAATGAATCTCAACACCCAGAGAAAAAAATGAATCTGCCTTTGGAGTTTCAGCTGGTGTCAAGCCAAAACCATCAGGCCTTTGCTCACAACCTGTGTGGCACTGCTGAAATCCAGAGTACGGGTGGTCGCTTGGGTTCATTAGGGAAGATTTGCACAGCTCCATTTCAGTGCCACTGCTTAATTGTTTCCACCTATGTGTCCCACAGCAGAGGCAGGAGGACCTACTTGTGGACTCCTCAACTAAATCAACACCTATTTCTCAGCACGTGCATGCTTAATGGACCCTGGGCTAACGTCCCTATCAGAAATACTTCAATGATTAATACCAATAGCGGCACTCAAACACAACTGGTCTTACCACCTCCAACACTATGAGTCTCAAAACCTAATCCCGAAATTCTCTAAATCAGGTCTTAGCATAATGTTTCCATAAGAATAATACATCCACATGTTCTTGCAAGAAGTTTTGGCGGCAGAAGAGAAGCCACAATTGTTGCTTAAGGGTTAAAATCTTGCTTTTAACAAATTTGCACCTAGTTTAGAGTTTGAATTTTTGGCATTTCAGGTTTTGGTTGATTTTTTTAGTTATTCCACCACACACACACCTTCCAAGAAATCCCTGGTTCTTCAAATTTCAACCTCCCCTCTGATGAGTGGAAAAGCTCATGTTTCCTAAATTTTTCACTTTGAACAAAGTTTTTTACTCCTTCCATCATTCCTGTGGCTATTCTCTCTTTTTCAAAATCCACTTCTACATATTCCAAGCCCGGAAACAATATTTCTAAGGTAGTCACCCCCTGCCAGCTACAGGGACAAAATGACTTCCCTGTTATTACCCATGCATCCCATGTCCAAGGCCAAAGCACATTTAACTGATTAACTATTTAGCACTCTTTTCATTGCCAGTGCTTCCCAGGATGGGGACATCCATCTGTAACTGCAACCTGCATTCTGGTTTGCTAAATGTGAGATTTCACATATGGCTCTATTGAAAATTAGGAAGCTTAGCAGGAAACCCAGGCTGCTCTGTCTCCTGGGTCTGTCCCCTGGATCGGTTTCCGCCCTGCTCCTTTTCTCATCTGAAAAATTTATCAACAATATTTTAATGTTGTCTTTCAGATCACCAATTAAAAGAGATGCAGAGGATCAAGAATTAATCGGAGCAAGTTCACACCCAGACACATCCTAAATTCATCCATCCAATGACCATCACCATCCAAGAACACAAAAAAAAAAATCTAGCCCCATATCCCATCTCCAACAGTAGACAGTAGTTAATGCTTACAGCTATGAGAGTGTCCTCTCATGCAGCCACATAATGGCTATACTTGTGGCCTTTTTTTGCTCCAAGCTAGCAGCCTGAGAATTTTATGGCTCTACAGAAGGCTACAGAAGCCATTCAATAACAGTAAAATCACCGATTCAATTACAATCAGTGTGGTCACAAGAGCTTGGAGCTGCAGGTGGCATTTGGCTTCTGAATATTCTCTGAAAACAGCATTAGTTGGGTTTGGTCACACACATTGTATTTCTCTTTCCCAAAGAGCTCAATATAATATTTGTAACTGGGGGTTAGCTTGAAGAAGTCGCTGAGGCTTTGAGGTTTTCATGGTGTTTAAAGTACCTTACTATTCAAGGGGATCGAGACATGCTAGCCTGCACCTCAGGCAGGGCAGAAGACAGCAAGTATAAGGAAACTGAAAGCAGAATTCAATGTTCTCCTCTGTTTGGGGCAGATATCACACACACCAAGCTCTTGCTTCAAACACCTAACTGCCCCTGCACCAAAGCTGTGGGTGGAACACAAGTAACCGCTATGGATTTACTAGGGAGATGGAGGGAAGAGGCTGTCGCCTTTCCGCTACCACCAGAAGCCAAGGGACGCGCTGAATGAACTCCAAGCCACACAAGACAGAGCCATGTGGTCTTTCTCCTTCACATCGAACACTTCAGCCTTGTCAACTATTCGGGCACCACTCCTCTCTGTAGCAGAAACCACCCCACCTGAGATGAAATTTAAAATTGCCCTCAGCACAACTGTTCAGGAATATAAGGTGTCCTCCTAAGAACATCATGGACAAGTACCAAAAGAATAAGAGCACAGCCAACGCAAATGCTCTTGATACTCACAAAAGCATACCAAATTGCTTTTTTTGGGAAAGCACTACTAGTTTAAGCTCTAACTAAAATTAAGACCTTTGCCAAAAACATCTAAATCAAGAATACATTGCTCTGCACAGGTTCTGAAAATCCCCCAGTTACCTACGCTTGAAGAATAGGTCTAAATGCCATGAAAAAGAAATATGAAAGAGTGGACATCACAGGGCAGACCAGAGAGATCTGCTTCCCAGCTGAGCTTTCCGCAATATGATAAGATTTTATGAAGATTGGAGTCATGACAGTTTTTCTCCTCACATTTATTATTGCGTTGTTTCTTGTAAATGAAACTTTCAGCCTATTTCAATGCCCCCTGCAGCAACTCCTGGTGCCCGGACTTTACAAGGACCACGTAATATTTCCCCCATCCTCCCCATGAGAGGAAAGATGTAAGGACAACAAAAAGGTCAGAGGCAGAAGCACATCGTGTACTGAACCGCCTGGCGTGAAAGGCAAGAGGCTGCAGCAGCCATAGATACTTCTCAGAATAAGGACAGTTCATGAAAACCACCTCCATGAGCTTAGCAGCAGAGCTGGTTGTGCCTTTTTAAAGTGAGTAAGGCATTTTAACTATATACCGTTAGCTAATTTGCTACAAATTTCCAAATTAATCGTCGGGGAGGGGGGGGGATGAATTATGAAATCAAGCACTTCCATCTTTTCTGCATCATCAGTACCTTTCCCTTTAGAACTGTCTTCCAGGTCTTTTTGAGGTGCCCAAAGGGGAAACAATGTATTTTATTTAACCTGAGAATACTGTGTCTTTGGGTTTTCACTATTTATTTTAAAATATCACTGAACAAAACATTCGATGCCACCCACGTAGTACAGTTAGCAGTTCTGTTTTTCCAGACTGCTAAAGAAACACAGAACTGTTTTTTTTTCTCCTGTGTGTCGGGCTACCCTATCCTTGCTACCCTGGCCCAGTACAAACAAACCCTGCTGCCTTGTAGTAGGAAAAATCTGAGCTGTCAGCCATTGCAGGGTATCATCCTCATCTGTGACTGATTCTGTCCAACCCTTTTTTTTTTTTCTCTTTTTGGAAATGTACAAGTGATATCTTTCTTCCAGAAATGTTCAGAGTATCATGGAAAATGTTTTGGGTTTTTTTCCTCTACCTTCCTTCCAAAGGTAGATTTAGTGCTTAAAATTTCAAGGATCTTAAGTCTTTTATCCATTTGGAGAAGACAGCGGTAGCAACAGTATTACATGGCGCACCTCTTAATTCCCCAAATTTGCCTAAATTCTGTTCTCTCAAAACTGAACTGTAGCTCAGCTCAGTCTCTGAATCTCCAGATGATTTCAGATTATTTAATCTCTATCAGAATATCCTTTGAATTTAAAGTCATGTTTCAGATAGTGTGATAAAGATACGCAGTTACTTCAATTGGTCACGCAGTCTCTCTCCGATCAAACCCCTGCATTTTACGAAAAGTAATTGAAAGGATATACTTTACTACCACTCTAAGCAGGCGTGATGCTTTTAATAGCATCACATCAATTTTTTCCATACCTTCATTAATATTGCAAGTGCAAAGGAGGACTGAACTGTGCAATTTTGACTGCAGAAGTACAGATGAGGCCAAAATTTGCCAGGGACTATCTTTGTTATTGAACAATGTTCATGAACTAGAAGAAGCCAGGAAATTTCTCAGTGAATAGAAGTCTACCTGAACACCAAGCCTGAAGTTTACCTTTCCTCCTGCCAATTCTTTTCCTTACAGACTGAGCAGATTTGATCTGGAAAGCTATTGAAACACGGAATTGTTAGCCTCTTTTCGGAGGAAATAGATTTTGATTCATGCAAACGTGCTTCAAACTGCTACGCACAAAGCCTGCTTTGAAACACAAATTACAATGTATGAATTATAATGTATGAATTATTATAGAGTATGAATTCTAGTATTCAGTCTGATGAAGTTTTTCTAAGACTCTCATACCAGATGTATAGAACGCTATATAAGGAAACCACCACAAGTTGTGACTGGCAATAGCAAAACCAGCACCGTAGTGCTGCTTTATCACTCATGCTGTAACATCTACTGGTACGCAGGATGCCTCTGAGTGGTCTGGGCTGTTCCCAACGAAACCCCAGCCACATCCAGGAGAGACAGCGGCAGTGACTCATCATCTCACCTAGGAACTGCGACGAACAGCCACATTCCCTTGAGAAGTGATGAATTTGAGCGTGAGCTGATGGTTTCCAGGCAGCAGCCAGCAGGTCAAGAGAAATGACCTCAGGTGATGCTGGAATTCACTGGCACTGCACCGGACTGCACCTTTGCTTTGCTAGTGCCACCAACCAGCAGCCTGTAAATACGACCACTGCGTTTGAGGGCCCATCCCAGGGAAGACACAGGGTTCATCTCACTTCATTTACAGTATCTGAAATGTAAACACCTCCATCCAAGTCACTCCAAGGCTTCTTTGTAGCAAAGAGAGCTTCTTTCAGGACGTGATTCATCTCAGACTTAAACAGACACCTATTTCCTCTCCAATGATCATACAGAGGCTGACTACCTTGGATGGAGACATCTACGTTTGGTAGTTTCATTCCAATCCATGAAGCCAGACCTGCTGCTCCAGACCCTTGGAAGCCTATGAAGGCTTCTGCAGCTAACGCGAGCTGCGAGGGAGGGACTGTAGGTCTTCTGCCTGTCTACGGCACCTCACAGAAGGATGCCATTTGCAAGCAGCCTCATCTGCTGGGTCTTCCAGCTCTGTTCGTACAGCCCTCGCAGTGCGCTGTCAGAAAGATGAGATGGCACAACTGCATGAACTGGTAGTTTTGTCAGAGAGAATTCAGAGGCAAAGGGGAGTGGGGCAGGGGGAACAGATTAATTGCTTCAGGCACTATTCTTCTTTTTTTTTTAATCTTACAAACCTGGCAGGAGGAGAGCAGCTTTCGCACAGATGAGGTGAAATTAATGAATCGCTGTCTTGCAAAATAGCAGACCCATCAGCTGAGACAGAGAGTTACAATACATGACGGTGCTGCTGCAGGGGGGGAAAAAACGAGTTGTTCTTACCACTTCCCTCATTCCTTTCAGCAAAACTGCTGTTTGCTTCGCGCCGCTGCAAGCACAAAGAAATACTCAGCTTCAACAAGGGCACAGGATGGCTGTATTCTTCCAGGAGAAGGAGATTCACTAAAAATAAATCGAGCAGCTCTAATCTTACACTTGAGCTTGTAATATCTAGAGTGATGATACATACCACCGAGATCTAAGCAGTCAATTATCGCACTGCAGTGACTTCTCCACCTGCTTCTGCAACCCAGATAAAAGCCCTGCAAGTATTATGTAACGCTCCTCGCCAAAGTGCCCCCGCGCTCCAATCCAAGGAAGTCCATAGGGAGCTTTTGACTAATTTGATCAGTTAAAGTCATGCCCCTCCACAGAAGGTGAACTGGCCAGAAAAAAAAAAAAACAAACCACAATATTTTTCCTCCGTTACACAGATTTAAACATCTTGAAACGCCTAAACACTGAGACCACAGAAACGAAGAGGAGAGGAATAATCCTCCGCTGGTCAGTCCGAGTGCCTTTCGATGCAAAAACTGTGGGCAACCAGGCAGCCATTGCCTATACATGCGATAGAGACAGGAATACGTAAAAGTATCACACGAACAGGCATGACAGAGAAATATATTTTCAAAGGCATAGAAAGCTGCACATCTGGAGGGAAGCTTTAACCCACCAAAGACATACAAAAAGATCTTCAACTGAAGGAAGCCCCATTTTGAAGAGAACCTTGCTCCTCTTACTTTTCAGAAACTGCTTCGCACATCTCATAATTATCTGTTGTTTAGGAGACAGAGCAAGTTTTGCCTGGTTGGGAAGCATCTACCTGATGCCCTGCCAGCTAGCAGGAGAGCTGATCGGCCAAACAAAATAGGAAACCTTGGGTTTGATCTCTCTCTTCTATCCAGCCGCTATTTTTCACGGAACTTGTCGGAATTGACTGCCTTTAAGATTTCTATTACTCTAATTTGGATTAAATTAGCCAGCGAGACAGATTTCATAAAGGGGGTGGATTATGATTGAGATTCCAGTCAGATATATATCACATCTCCTGCTGGCTGAGAGGAGAAAAAAAAAATCCAATAAATGCCAAATAATGCCTGGCTTTAGCTTTCTTGAAAAGGACATTGACAAAACTGTGAGCTCTTTCTTGCCCCTGTATACCCAGAATTATACACCAGTTAAGCTGTAATAGTCCAATTTTGGATGAAAGCCATGATTTAATGCACCGTCAAGAACTGACACTGGACATCACTTAACAGCCCGAGCTGCTGCAACCATCAGCATCACTTTTGAAAACAGCTGCTGATCAGTTGGCCAAGTATCCAGAGATGTTTCAGAACTGAGTTCTGTGATCCTTCTGTGAGCAGACAGATGGCTTCTAACACATGAAAATGAATGGTAAAATTATCACAGATCAAAACAGAGCCATTTACCTGAAACATACCTTGAACTTGCATTTCTGCTCTTTGCGGTTACAAGCTTCATTTTTGAAGCACTTTTGCTAACATGTTTTAAATCTTGCCTGAGTACTAGGTGCTATAAAAATCAGTTTCATTGATGCAAATGCTTTGCTAAATGCAGTAAGTGGATTAAAATAAAGGAAAGTCACATCCAATTTGGAATGTCTTCTTATAAGAAGCTCCAGTTCCAAGTCTTTTTAAATCTCTTTTTTCCCTGTGGCTTCACCAGAAGAAAGTTAAATGGCAATCATCTTGCACTCATCTTTAACTTGATCATTTTTAAATCCTGGCTATTGCCTGTTTTACAGACTTACTGAAATCAGAAAGGATCTCACCAGCCCTGAGTTGAAACAAGTCTGTTCTTACAGGGAAGGTCAACTGAGATGCTTTCCCTAGTCATCTCTAAACACCCGTCCCAGGAACAAGAGGCAACCTACCCTCTCTGTCTTCACAGCTTGCTCTCCTGTAGGCCCAGAAAAAAAAAAAAAAAAAAAAAAAAAAAGCAAGTTTACTGATGATCATCAGGGCATCAGGGTACACTGCAGAACTGGGACTCTGGTATGACAAAGCAAAAGCAAAAGCAAACGCTAAGCCTGTTTCTTCACCACAGGATTTTTTTGCAACTTTCCTACTTCCATTCTGGGGTTGGGGTTGGACTAGATGACTTCTAAAAGTCCCTTCCAACCCAAAACATTCTATGATTCTATGATTCTCAGTGGCTGAGTGACAGCTACGTGTTGTATTAATTGATTCACAATGCAGGAGCACTTAGTGGTTGAAGCCCCATTTTCTACTCATTTAACAGCCTACTGAGCTTCTCCAAGTCTCAGCCTCTCCCCCTAAGATGCTCACACCACCAAAGCCCAGCCACCACACAGTTAGGCACCTATTTTATGTTGATCATCTTGACTTTCCACAGTCAACAGACGGACATTGACCCTACCCTAACACAGGAATCCAAGGCAGAAGAGAGCCATCAGTATCTGCAAGCACAAGCACCTCTGCCTGTTTGTTACTTATAGCAGGAGGAAACTATAGTAGGAGTACTAACAGAGAAATCTAACTTTTAGATAGTTAAAGTAAGTGTGAGGAACCTCAATCTGCTATACCCATAGGTGATGATACATCATTAAAATCTGTTGCTTATCCCCTGGCCTAGACAATATGAACACAATCACAGGGAAGTGATTTTATTTTTTTCTTTCTGAACACATCTCAGTAACAAAAACTGCTGTATACCTTACTCCCTCTAGTACCTCATTAGAAAGGATAAGATGATGAGGCACAAGTAAACTTTTGCCATTTGCTCTCAACAGTGCTGCCAACTTACTGACAACTCTATGTAAAACATCTCTTGTGATTCCTTAAAATGTGCTCAGACCTCCACTCTCACCAATGCTCGCTACTGCAAAGTAACCCAGCTAGTACCTAACAGCAGGTATGGAAGAGTCCAATAGACATTCTCCCACTTTCCACCCACATCATCTCACCTCCGAGTCACACCGTTCCTTCACTGGCAACCTCACCTGAGCCAAGTCCCTTTGGCAAGAGTCGGCAGCACCAATTCACCGTTCACCATCACAAGTATAGACTTTGATTCCAGGGTGTATAAAACATTGGGAATTCCCTGGGTCAGACCTAAGTAGCCAGGACCTAAGCACTCTGTGTTTCTGCTAAACATGTACTCTGCATTTCTGTGAGTCAATTGCTGCTTTCAAAGGACGTGCAGAGGCTTATCATCTGAGCTATTCCAGACCATAAGAGAGGAGCTGGCAGGACTCCCCTGAACACTTTCCCCAACCAGCTAGAAAGAATTTGCCAGTGAAATCAGGGAACGTAAACATGGCCTTTCAGGACAAATATTCCCATGGTGCTGAAAGCACAGTTTCCAAAACTCACATTTCCAAAGCTCCCAGAATGTCACAGGCACATCACTACATCTTGTGGGGGCTCTGAAACAGTCCTTAGCATAACCCAAACAGCTTCGGCCACTGAGGCCATCACATATTTACAACTCCAGCTTCCAACTCATTGCACGCTGGTTCACCATTACCATTACAGACTGGCAGCACTCACTGCAAAGACGTGACTTTCACAACACACCACAAAGTTTGGTGGTTTGGGGGCTTGAGGGTGGGGAGGTTGCCTAAACAGGCATAGAAGCAGCAGCAGAAGCAGAAACGAGGCAGTGCCTTAGCAGTGAAAAAGAAGAGGTGAGGAGGAGGCAGGAACCACGTTCAAGTCGATCCTAAATCTAACTAGTTTGGCTGCACTACGCTCTGTGCTGCTGGGAATAAGTCAGGAATGCACAAACCCCATTACCTGGAGCAATCAAACAGCTTCCCTGGGGATTAACATGATTTATGTACTAAGCTCTTTTAGACCCGAAGTCCTGGCAAAAAAAGCAACATATCCAACTTCACCCCCCTGCCTAATCTGGTAGCCTTTAACAAGTTCACGCTAAACGCAAGAGAAGGATTCCTAAAAGCTTGTCGAACACAAAACTGCAGAGATTACTACATGCTATGACTCCTACCTAACTTTGCCAAGATGTTTGTTTTCCATCTACCTCTCCTGCCTCTGCCATCTGCCGGACCTGCCCCCAGCTGCACAATCGCACCTCCTCTGCACAGGCACGCATGCTGAGCGGGCAGTTTTGGGAAACCTGAGGGTTCCAGTGCTGCAAAACAGCTTCTCTACCACTACGGGAAATGTTCCTGTCAGAATTCAAGTCTGGGGTTTTATTTCCCCTCCTCTTTCTGCTCCACTGGTCGGAGTTTTCCATCCTTCTTAAGACTTCTTTATCCCCCAAAACCCCACTGGGGTTACGGTAGTACATAGGTGAACTGTTGCTGCCAGGTGTACGACGGCAACGCAAAACGTGCCACCTTGTAATGCCTGCAAGAATTATATATAGTGCCACATTCTGAAATTCTAAATAAAAGCAAAACCTGAAGCGTCTGACATATACGGCCACCCATATCACAGGAAACTATTTTTGCTTGAAGGACTGTTGAAATCCTACACTTAATTATCTGCTGCGCTCTAGTTTTCACAGACTACCCATAATCCAAAGAAATCTAAACAGTAGAAAATACTGGAACTAGGTTTTGAAAAGAGCTGAAAGGAGGAATTATAAACCAGCGGTTACAAACGAGACATAAAACTCACAGCCATGCAAACTCTCTCAGGCTAGCATGTCCAAGCGATGCCACTGAACAGGAAAGGGGGAGAGGAGCTCCTAAATAATTACGCAAACTCTGCCCGGCTGGAGCTCCAGCAACCAGGGCCCTTCTCTGTAGTCAGCAGGCAGCCAGCTGAAGCGCAGTGCATCTGCTCAGGCCTTCTGCCTTCATCTCGCACCAGGTAATCACCATGGGGAACAAACTATTTTGAGACAGCAGAGACATCCTTTAACCACTGCTGAATAGCACTCTTCTGCCCAAGGGAGGAACCATCGTCTTGTTTCCCATCCACCTTCTGCCTCTCATAGTCCATCGCTTCACCTCCAGCTGCAGGTGGTCTTGAGCAATTCCCCATCTCTCCTACAAACAGAGCAGTAACCTGAGTTTACTTTTACCCAGGTGTCCACATGGTCGGTTCCAGAAGCGTGAGGCACAGCGCTGGTAACAGAAACCTCCTTTAAACAACTCGAGGAAGTCTCTGGATCACAAACTCTGGGTCCACGAGGAGACTTGTATCTCCCTGACAACTACAGGAAGGGCAGCACAGAGCGATGCAAGCAAGCTGGGAGATTTCTGGAGTGTGTCAGGGATAATTTTTGATACAGGTATTGATGGGTCAACTTACAGCTATTATTCACCAACAACGAAGCACTGGTTGGGGATGTGATAATCAGCCGAAACCTTGGTCCACAAAACAGTGGCATTCAAGATCCTGAGGGGAGTGAGAAAGGAGAGTAGCAGTTTTCATAATCTATTGATTGATCTTGAACTCATCAAAGGAGCTCATAATCATTTATGAGTATTGTGGAAACTACATGTCAAAAACAAGGGTCCCATGGCAGAGACAGGGAGCAGAGGCAGTCCCTGGCCCAAAGAGATGGACACCCAGGATGATGTCTCTTTCTGACCCCTTCTTCCCCAGCTTGCCAGGGCAGCGCTGGCCTGACTTCATGATGAACTGATAGTAGACTCCAATATGGTTGCTGGGTTTGTGATTTTTCTTCCTGCTACTGATTGAACATGAGAAATGTGTCCTGTCAGGCAGATAAATGTTAGTCTCCGTGCCCAGCCTAAGAAGACTTTCACGTTCACACCCACAGGATGCATACTGCACAAAAGTCAACCCAACATTTGCTTTCTAGGAACGCTTTTGGCTGAGCCTTTCATTGCATTCAGAGCTCCCAGGCCTGAAACTAGCTGGTGAAAACCCACACAGGGTTTGAGAGCACCCAGCAACTGGGCAGTCCGATTGCCAGCTTTTTAGGTCTCAAACTCGTCTTGAAAATTCACCTCGCAGATCAAAAAATTCATGGCAAGTTATAGAGCTGCATTTAATCACGGGAGTGTCCTTCGGTTGGTCTATGCTACTCATCTCAAGAAATTCAAGCAGTTAATTATTTAGAAGTAATAACTGAACAATTTTAAAGAGCAATAATTCAGTTTTCACAGTAATTAAACTGTTTACTACGGGGCTGAAGATGAGCTACTTAGTTTTCAACAACATGATGACATTTTGTTTTCCGGTACAATGTTACAATCTAAAAATAAACCAGATAAATAAGCAAATTAGTACAAAAAGAGTATACCACCCAAAGAGGAAATGTATTTTTTAAAGTGATTAAGTAGCAATCTAAGAATAAGACATATATAGTTAAGAACTAACCATTCTGAGAACACCTGCGTTTCCTATACTAAGCATAATGAAGGTTAAGGAGGGTTGGATTGTTTATGTATGCACCAAGAATATGGAAGGTTGTTATAATTAACAGCTGTAATTCTGAATGAGGTATTAAACTAAGTTACTGAAGGGTAAGCCTCATAACTATAAGAATCTGTGACACTGATTTATTTGGGGGATTATACTACATATCCCTATCTACTGCATGACTTCCTCTGCAACATTTGGTGCCAGCCCTTGGCAGAGATGGGAAACTAAACTAAATGGACCTGATCTAGTCATCCGTCCTGCTAAAGACATTTCTGTGTTCTTATGCACTGTAACAGAAGTCCGTTACCAATTGATTTATGCTGCACACTTCTCACAAATCCGTCCTGCAGATCCCCAAAGGGCGTATTTTCACAGGCACTGGAAAGCAGGTATATTTGGGGCAGAAGCAAGATGATGAAAATGTTGCAAAACAAGACAGAGAGAGAGAGAGGGAACACCTGAAACACAGAATGTCTCTGCTTTCCACTCTGCCTCCTGCCCGGTGAGGTCAGTCTGGAGAAGGGGCTGGCATCTGACAACCAGAAGCATAGAAGCTCCCTGTCTGCCTCCACAAATCCCTCACCTTCCCAGAGCTGTTCCTCAGTTTGGAACCAAAACTAGCCAAGTGCAGGTGGCCAAGGAATTCTGGAGTAGCTGAATATCCTCAGCACAGTCCAGTTTTGAGTCCCTTTTCTAAATACACATTATCTATGCATCAGTTTAATGCCAAGCATATGTACGACCCTACTAGAACACTGTGAGAAGTCATCTCAGCAGAAATGCTATGGGTGGCATCCAGAGAGAACAAAGAGTGACTTTATTTTAAAGTCTCACCCCAAAACCATAGTAACCAACCCCAGTTTTAGATACGAGAAGTCAAAGAATTGCCCATTGTAATTCATCATCCCTAAGCATGAGCTGCTGGTGTCCCAGAGGACAGTCTAAACCTCAGCAAACATAAAGTTCACTAGATGCCAAGTCTGTGGATTGTCTAGTTGGCAACATGCAATCACAGAATGAAAAAAAACAGAGCAACAAATGTTGTTTTCCTGTCTTATTGCTAACCATATGGGCATTTTCCCTACCAGAGCTCTTAAGTAGGACAGGTACCAGAGATAGCTGCAGTGAGTGGGCTGCACTGCACATATTTCATCACTCTGCTTCCAAATCTCAGCACTTTAACAGTCATCTCTAGAGCAAAATTATTCCCATTCCTCCTATCCTGTGGCATTAAAATGTCCTCTCCTATTACAGTTTCATAGCTTCTCTCATACCTCACATAGGCCATTGAAACTGGACCCTCAATTTACTCAAGTGATCTGCTTCCATCCGATACTTGATCTTCTTAACTGAGATTATAATTTAACCCATATTGTTTTAATTAATTGTTACCTCCGTGGGTTATCTTGCCTAACTAACTGAGCTCTTCTTCAAATTGTCCACTTCACTGAACGTTTTATTCTTAATTGACTGCCCTTCTGATTTATCCATATATTTGTTCTCAAATTTCCTAACTACAGTCTTTCTTTCTCTGCTATACTGCTTGACATAAACGTTTCTTTACTTTATTCTCTGCTTTTAATCTTTTCCTCTTCTTCAGCACCCCTGCTATCACAAACTACTTGCCTCTGTTGTGTTAAACCCTACCAAACTTCCACCTCCCTTCCAACCTCCCAAGGCCCCTTCATCTAACCACCTCAACATCACCCCCTCCCACCCTGCCCTCCAAGCACACATATATTTTCTTTCCTTTTGGAGTATCCCACTCCATAATCCCTTCCTCTCATCGACCACAGGGTTCTGACACATTTCCCAATAGAAAACTCCATTTTTCAGTAAGAATAAGAATGTATGAAGGAAGACATCCCATCCCTGAGAACAGCCAGCAACGAGGACAAGACTAACACAGGGAGGGGAGAAAGAATATTGTATGTGGTTTCTCGCAGGCAGGAAAGAGCACACTCTTGTCCTTGAGACTACATGAGTTTCTCTGCTCCCAGCTTGACAGCTCATTATGGTTTATGGTTTGGTCCGAGCTGGGCTCCCAGCAGAGCTGGGACCTGCTGCTTGGTCAGCACCCGCTGCCGCCCACCCCGTGGTCATGTCACCAGGGACAAAAGGAGTTGAGGGAACTGGGACACAACTGGAGCCTAATTAGCACTGCTATTTCTAGAACAACTTACTCTCTAAAGTGGGAAGAGACTCTGGTGACAACTGAGATAGTTTTGGAGTTGATCCAAAGCATTAAGGTAATCCGCTTCAAAAACACCAGGGCACCAGTTATTCCTGAGCCAGCACGCCTGCAATCTCACCTGGCGAGCAGGCTCCCAAGGGACAGCATCCACAGCCACCACCCCCCACCTCCAAGGCAGGGAGGGATGCAGGGGCCTGACGAGGGAAAGGAAGCAAGAAACACTAAGGGTACACCCTCACCGGCACGCTTGTGCCACTTCTTTCACTTGCTAACACTGGGAGGGTCCAGATATTACGGCATAAGACAGCAATGGATCCCTCCACAAAACAGCTGCTAACACGGCAGACACCGGCGTTCGGAGGAGGCTCTGGTAAGCAAAGGACACTTACAGTGATGCTGGCTGCAGAGAATAACTTGAGTAGAGTAAAAGAGTTGAGTACTCTACTCTTAAAGAGTCTTCATGAACCACTTCACAGTTGAGTGGACCAGCATAGGTCTGCTGTTGGGACGCTCAATGTCACACAAACTTGGATAAACAAAGAAAGAAATGTTAGTTAGTTCTCTTTTGAGAGGAGGCGTACCAGCTTCCTCAGGGGAAGGACAAGCCCAGAGTGCCCAAAGTACTTTTCATTCTGAGTCAACTTCCTTAAGTCTTATGGACTGTTACAGTATCAATATTTAAAAGATGCTGCTGAAAAGAGCAAGCACAAATCCTAAACAAACCTTCAAGCAATTAATGCAAGAAATCTGCTAAGCATGAGGATAAAAGTAAAAATTCATTAAATAACTCATTTGACCTACTTAGTCCTTCAACTAGGCATCTTGAGAGAGGAATATTGCCTGAAAATTGGTTTAAAAGTACTTTTAAATCACATTCATGTGCTCGATGCCTAGTCCAGAGCCAGTGTGTTTTGGGAGATTCTCCTCCCCAATACATTCAGCCCATTTACTTTAGACCGAAAAAGGTGATAACGAAATGACAAAACCTAGCTATGTATTCATGAAACTTGCTGAAAGCTAACCTGTTCCTAGCAGTTACTGAAGGTTTTAAGAAATACCTGTAGACTGGGGGCATTTCATGAGTGGCAACAACTTACTCCTCAGGACTTCTAGGACTTCTTTTAATTACTCTAACGGAAAATAAGTTATCGATCGTAAATGGAAAAGAGTAAGAGTCTCACAGGACAAGTCTGCGCAGCCACACAAGACACCACCTGAAACCAAATGATTAAGCCAAAATTGAAGAATTTACTAAGCTCTACAGTCCTGAGCAAGCCCACATTCATGTAGGCTGACCCGTGAGTTCAAGCACACGACACACATGCCCCTGGTTATGCCACAGAGGGGAGAGCCCGCACCCCGCTGCAAACCCCACCAGCCCACTTGCCCCCAGGCCAGCAGAGGTAACTTTGCTTTTCTCCATGACGTAGATCTGCTGTTCCGCAGCAGAAGAGAAAGCAGAATTTGTACTAAACTTACAAAACCAACTGACAGCATAACTACTGAGGCCAGCCAATACATTTTTCCACAGATTAGGTGGGGAAGAACAACAAACTCAACCCTCTTAGTACAAGACTTTCACTAGCAATGGCCTGTTTGACAAGTGAAGCACAAAACAGATTTTTTAAAACAAAATGAGAGAAAGCACTATGTTCACTCATCAAAGACCCAAGGCAAAAATAAACATGTTATCACATTCTGGACCCATTAGCATTTACTGAACCACACTAGATAAGTGTTTTCACTTGTTCTGTTGTCTGCACAGAACTACCAAAACACATGATTTCTCTAATGATAGGTTTACTTTGTTGTTGTTGTTGTTACCATTTTTGGATCAGCTAGCTCAAGTTCCACACTCTGCTGTTCCCGCTGTTCCCTTCTGGATATGCTTAAACATTTAAAGGCAATGACTGGAGTGGGATAGAGAGAATAAATACCTCATGTGCATTTTTACTGCTCCATCCAACTGGGCATACTAAACCCTGGAGATGTTCAGCATTTGTCCATAAGGCTCAGCAAGTGTGTTTGTGCTAGATGCTTGCTGGGTGCCAAGACAAAATGTTCAATTAATAATATGACCTATAAAGGAATGCCCAGATTGGTTTTGTTTCTCCTATTCCCCTCACTGTTGCAGTTTCCTTAGTTAAAAAAAAATGCATCTAATTATAGGCTGATATGTAATTCTCACTATAGCAATCCCTAGCATTTAAAAATCATGAGTCAGGCCCCCAAAATTATGATTAAGGCACAGAAATTAGGCATCTGAAAAACAACAACCCACAAAGGATTTTTATTTGCCTTTTGGGGCACGAACCGCCATTCATGTTTTCAAGCCCTTCACTTTAGCTACGAGGACTAAAAAAAATCCTTCTTCATTTTTATTCCATGAAATTAAGACTACCACACGCTCACTTGATTGCAGGAGCTGGCACAGCTATTACAAGGGTGGGCAGCAGCAGACTTTGCAGCATTCCCCAAGCCGTACTAACTGCCCCTGACCACAAGGATATGTAGTTCAGCATCGGTTCCTGCTTTGCTCTGGGAGAGGAGTTACCATCCCAAAGCCAGGCGAAATTTCACAGGTGGACATCCCCTGAACTGCTGAGCCTCAGAGCTCTGGAGCCTGAAAACAGTCGGGATCATGGCCCTTGGCAAAAGGTCTCCTAATACTCCTGAATTAAGACCCTCACAGTGATGTGGCTGAAGTATAAACTTTCCAAGAACTCAGAGGTGAGCTATCTGGTTTACAGATAATCCCTCAGAAGTGCAGGACAGACATATGTAGACAGGCTTAAGTTTCTCATCCCATCAGTATTTCTTAATTAATGCCATAAAAATTAGAGTTCTAATAAAAAGCAAATAAAAATTAAATCCAGCACATATTTCTTTCAAAGGTATTTTTCACTCAACCTGGGTTGCAATCGACTGCTCCAACGTGGCCCATGATCTTTCTGCACACCTCACAGATCCTTCCACTGAGGGTTTTTTTTCCCTCCTTGCTAAAAACGTATTTTTCCCTGCTTTTTCCTGCCCAAGACATGACCAACTTTCATTGAAAATTCTCCCTATTCATTCACCTCCCTTTTAAAACTGTCTTTGTTCCGAGTTTTCTGGAAATCTTGTTGCTCTGCAGAAACCTCTGGATCACACAGAAATGTAAAGCCTTCCACTGACACCAGCTCTTTCGCTCTACGTTTGCCCACGCTGGCTTCTTCATGCATTAGCATGAACTCCAGGCATCTCCATCATTCACTCACATACTCTGGGAATGGCTGTCCTCATAGAATCATAGAATGTTTTGGGTTGGAAGGGACCCCTAGAGGTCATCTAGTCCAACCCTCCTGCAGTGAGCAGGGACACCGCTAACTCAATCAGGTTGCTCAGAGCCCCATCCAACCTGGTCTTGAATGTTTCCAGGGATGGGGCCTCATCGTACCCATCAAACACATGTACACATACTAAGCTAGACTCCTCACTTGCAGCAAACATTTGGAAAAAAATCTGGAAAGTCTTAACCCCATGTCAGGCAGTAGCATGCCTTGCAAAGCACCCTACCGAATGTAAGGCAGAAGCATCCTCCGTGCTTCAGAACCTCACCGCCTCACTGACCCCACGGCACTGCTCGTACCCGTTCCTGTGCTTAAAGGCTGTGGGGAGAAACAAGCCAACACTTTCCCTGCTTCACAGCCCTTTTTGTCTGCTCCCTGCTCGCTTGCTTTCAGGGCTAACGATTGCACAAGTTGCTCTGTCACTATTTGCCCTCCTAGAGCAGCAATCTGAGGGAGGCCAGGAAAGGCAAGGAGCCCTGCAGGTTGCGGTTGCGCAAGCATTGCTACAATCTTCAAGCAAGCTGTAGTGAGAGACTTTGCCCCACCATTCCCATTCTCATCGGATCCAACAGCACTCCTCCGCTATTGCCTCCCGAATATTGCATCTCCCTTCTGTTCCGTATGATGGCCATACCCTATATGGATTTATTCTCATGCCTCTTACATTGCCAGTAAGTAGTAAATGGCACAATGCAGGAGACTGCAAAGAGTCAGAACCTTGCTCAGACAAATAAGAACCTAATGTTGCCTGAGTGGATGGGCAGTAAAATCACCCATAAACAAGCAAGGGTAATCTAAAGATTACAGCCTAAACATTTTAATTCCAGCTACTTAGGGATGTCTACTGCAGCACTCACTGCTGCGGGCTAGCAACAGAGCCCACAGATCCCACAGCTCCTGCCTTCCTTGGGGCTCCCAGCTTCCTTGCTCCCACCGCGCTTTCAGGTGACCTGGAGACCGAACACACTAAGTCGGTGACTCCCACAGGTCAGGTTCACCACAAAAGAACACGAAGACCAACCGAAAAGGTGCTTCAACAGCTTTGGCCTTACGCCTCCTCTCTCTTCTTTGCCTCCTTGCCTTTCTTCAGGTCCTAATTTCCTCCCGTTCCACACAGGCATCTGGAAGTTTAACATGTAACTTGATGATGTCATCTAAAAATTTCTTGTCTGTAGAAGATACTCAGCCCATCATGACTTGTGGGGGGGACTTTTGTATATAGGGTGAGCGTGAGCCAACAGTGAGTTTAAAAAAACACGCAGGAGCTAGTGTGTGCACTGAAGTGGGACCGTCATAAATTAAGTTTCAAAGCTAAGTTGATTTATTTGGTTTGGGACTTTTCTAATATCTTTTTATTGCTATTTATGGTTGATCTAATGGACTTACTTACTTTTAAACAGTTGGGAAAGAGAAATCATAAAACCATGTTCATCACAAACCTTGCTGCACCAGTGCCTTACAAGCAGGTTTTTTGAACAGAGTTTCAGTTCCTGCCACCTTTCCCATAGGGAGCAATACTGAAATCCCTTCAGGCTGCTTTTGCAAACAAGAGCTGTATTTCACATGCAGCCAACTGTACTCTGAGGGTAGTTACCCTAGCAAGAGAAGGGGTATACATCAGTCACCTGAACGTATCCAAATGAGAACCAGATCAGTATTTTCTTGTGCAACTGAAGTCTCTCATTTAACTCAGCCATTCAGACCTAGTCTTCAGAAATACTGAGGAGCCCAATCAAGTATAAGACACAAATTGGACTTCCTGAAATTGTAAGATTAGAGCCCTGTTTGCGGTTTCCCAGAGAACGTGGAAAGAAGAGATGACTAAACAACTGTGAAACAGCAGAAGTCTCTCTCCCACCACAGTTGTCCACGTAGACTTTAGTTCATACTGTTTGCTGGATGGGATCTCTCTGCTTGGAAGGATGATACAGAACATGAAATATTTGCCTAGGGTGAAATTCACCCCTGTTTAAGGGGGTTAAAGGGTGCTTAGTTGGATTATCATTAACTTTTTTTGCTTGCATGGAAAATGAGTGCCACAGGCAGCCTCTTATAGCTTGAACAACAGGCTGACTTTTTAAAACCAACATTCAACAGGCATAGGACAAGTGGCGCTGTACTTGTGGTGTAATCCAGGGGAGCTGAAAGCTGACTTGGATGCCTCTCCATTCCTTAGCATCTGCTTTGCACTGCTTTTGCCTGTTAGTTTGTGGTTTAACTCCTGTTTGTTTACTGACCTCTTTCCTTTTTTTTTTTTTTTTTTTTTTTTTAAGGTGTTGAAGAGCAAGAATCATAGAATCATAGAATCATAGAATCGCTCTGGTTGGAAAAGACCTTTAAGATCATCAAGTCCAACCTTCAAC
>NW_009258671.1:4332233-4339391 GCF_000687185.1 Egretta garzetta | reverse complement strand
AAGTCTGATGAGGAGCGGCTGAGGGAACTGGGGTTGTTTAGTCTGGAGAAGAGGAGGCTGAGGGGAGACCTTATCGCCCTCTGCAACTGCCTGACAGGAGGCTGTAGTGAGGTGGGGGTCGGTCTCTTCTCCCAACTAATGGGTGATGGGATGAAGGGAAATGGCCTCAAGTTGCGCCAGGGCAGGCTTAGGTTAGACATTAGGAAAAACTTCTTCACAGAAAGGTTTGTCAAGCATTGGAATGGGCTGCCCAGGGAGGTGGTCGAATCCCCATCCCTGAAGGTATTTAAAAGGATAGATGAGGTGCTTAGGGACATGGTTTAGTGGTGGGATGGCAGGGTTAGGTTAACGGTTGGACTTGATGATCTTAAAGGTCTTTTCCAACCTAGACGATTCTATGATTCTAAGAACAGAGAAAGGAGGACAATGGTTAAGTCATTTAGCCCGAAGAATAAAAAGTGTCATCAAAAGTAGAGAATCTGAATTTCATCAGTAGCTGAAGATTCATTCTTTGGTTTCTTTATTAAACCTTACGCTCTGGTTAATCCTTTCCCATGTTTTTTCCCCACAAAGGCACGTGTCTGATTCCACAGGCCTGCTTTTAAATACTGAGCCAGACAGAGCATACAACCTAATACAAATGGTACCATGCCATTGTTTAAATACTGGTGAGGACTTGTGACAAAGCTAAGGGTGTGAAACGTAATGAAAATATTTACCCATCAGTAATGCAATGTTTATCGACATCTGGAAAAAAAGAAGACCATGCAAGCATTGCTAACATTGCCACTCATTAGGGAAAACAAAACAAAACTGTAAGTTACTACCCAGGAACAGGGATTCATTTCTCAAGTACATACTATATATGGAATAAAGATCTATTCTGTTCCCTTTAAAACAGATTAACACTTCAGTGGGGGAGGGAGATAACGGAGTAAATAATTTCATACAAATTTTTTACGTCATTGCTATGGACGCTGGTTGGATAATCATAGAAGGGGCCACCTAAAGAGTCTGGGGGTCCCCTGAAAGCTGATGAGGACGTCAAGTAGCTTAAGAATGAGAATAGACTGAAGAAGTGAAGAGGAAAAAAAAAAAAGAAGATAAACAAAGCAGTTGTTGAGGAAGTGAAACGATGCTCACAGCAAACATGGAAGACAAAAACGTTAACCCTTTCTATTCACCTGTTTCCAGCAGCTTTAAGAGCCTCGTTGTAGTCACATGTCCACTTGGAAGGAGAATCTCTCAACCAAGAAATTCAGGAGGGGCATTTCTGAGGCAGATGGAATAGGAGAAGTCAAAATAATTCAATCTGTTGATTTGATACAACAAAAAAATCTACTACTCTGCTGGCCAGAAAATGTTTTATAACAACCTAATTTCACGGCCTTCACCTTTTTCCTGAACAGAGCAGTGGGAAAGTGACCTCCAGAATCCTGGTCAAAGCCAGGATGCTGTTCTCCACAGTGTAATTCACCTTGCAAAAAATTTCAAATAGCGCTAAGGTCAAGACAACAGGCACAGCTTCTTCATGAGGCTCGAGAGCTTCCGTAACAGTTACTTTACAGACAAAGACTTTGCTAGGGTTAAGCAACTTATCAGTGCCATGTCCCACCCCACCCTCTATTTATCTAATCAGTTCAGATTCCAAGACCTGGGAGCAGAATTGTCTCTGGTCTCCTATACATAAAAATTGTGACACAACAAAACCTGAATCTCCACTGATGTTTGGAAATAGGACACATTATGGATTAACGTGCTTCAGTATGAATTTAACTGCATGCAGCTATGTTAAAATGATTTAACATTAGGAGCAATTCTCTTGCATTTTGGGAACCACACGCAGCACATAGAAAAAGATTAATATATATATATACAAAGATTAAAAATTAAGTATTTCTTGGTGCTTAGAAAACTGGAACAACAGAAGACTGCAGTCCAAACAACCTCCTCAGTTCAGTGAGGTTCATCCTCACTGTGGGAGCATAAATTCTAAAGGGGGAAAGACAACTCATTTTCTGTGCATTTACCTAGTAGGAACTAGCCCCAAAAATAGGTCTTTTTATATATGTCACTGAACACGCATCAAATAGGAGCAACACTCTTGGCTGCTCTGAAGATGAAAATTACAAGCAGAGGAATAAATCACTGGTGACTATACTGTATGGATGATTCAGTGCCCATTCCATCCACCATAAGGCAGAAAAAGGGAAAGCACAGATGTGAAAATGCATACATCCAGCAGTGCCTGTGCATGCACATACCAGACTTTCGGGGCCCTAGTTGGGTAACGTAAATTCCAGTAAAGTCAGTGCCTGGCTCTGGGCCTTCCGATGCGCCCAGCTAACAGGAAAAGAGCCTCAGGGAGTTGGCTGCCCCCTCCCATAAATGCTGGCAGCACCAGAGTTTTTACAAATTCAAAGTAAAGCAGCGATCCAAAACTCTGCAAGAGCAGATACTAGAAATAGGGATCTCAACTGTCTGTTTCGTGAGGAAGGCGGAATCAAAGTCTGTAAGAAAATGCTACTTCGGGGCAAGGAAGGAGGATACCATGAGCTGGAACTCAGGAATTTAAGTCAGTTCCTATCTTGCCACCACAGCCCTCCTCCAGAGAGACGCCATGAGCTCACTCAGGTAACTAATTCTCATTGTTTTCATGTAATTTAGGTATCCAAAGACACCTAAAGACCTTGATGGTACGGAGCAAGATCTCTCTACAACCTCCTTGCTTCATCACAGCCTCCAAATAATAAAATAGAATAAGAACATTTCTTTCCTCTCACCTTTAACCTGCTCCTCAAACTGTACCTCCTCACCAAAACAACTTCCCATCTCAGCTGGAGACACCAAGAAAATACAAATTACAAACACGCAGTTAGCACCAATGCAGCAAATACAACTGAAAAAAAAAGTCATTCACAATGTTAACAGCTGAGTTAAAAGCACGGCCAGGCGATAGCGACACCTACACAGGAGAGCAAAATGAGCTGGATTTGGCCACTGCCAACGCACGACATTTGAGCAAATCCAATGCTTTCAGGGCAGGGCTTCACGGGCCACAGAGGTAGAACTAATCTAATCCAGCATCTCCCAGCTTTAATCCTAACTCCACTCTTTACATGTCTCAGTGAAAGAAGAAAGAATAATTCAGTATCTGATAAAGCTGTTTAAGCAGGGCAAAGCTCTTATCCAGTCAACCTGAACAGTATGAAGTTTCATCACAGATTTGCCTTGAAATATCCCGGTGAGGATCGCAACGCTCATGACATTTGCAATGCTCACATCAAACGAGAAGGAAAAAAAGCCGCGTGAACTAAAGAAAACCTCGCTGACTTGGCAATAGCATTTGTCTTACCCAGACGGGGAAGTGACCTGGAATTCTAGTTCTGTGTTAATACAATTGAGAATGAAAAATGATTTGCACAAGGGGGTGTTCTTTGGCGCCTGTTGCGATTGCACTCTAGGTACAGACATTAACAGCTGGCGGAGAGCAACTGGCAGAGAAGGTTGTAGTGGGAAGACCCCCTCTGGCTCAGCGCAGAGCGGCGACAGAGCATTATTTTTTGCAAGGCACGCAAAAGCTAACAGTAATAGAGGCTTCACCCACTCTGTCCACATCCACACTGCAAGCATCAGAGGTCCACCACATCTGGACATTCTGTCCAGTTCAGCCCTTGACCCTGTTGTGTGGTTTCAGGCCAGTAGCTTCTCCGCTCTGTCCCCAGCAAAAGAGGCCAAACCTGACGAAAAAGGAGTGGAGAAGCCACCTGCATGGCCGGGTTGGCTCCAGGGACCGAGGGGACAACACTGGGGAGCAGAGCCAAGTTGTAGCAGATTGGACTGGAGGCAGGTCACAAACCGTGAGTTCACAGGAGACATCTGCCACCAGCTCGACCAAGCCACCCCCAGAATAAACCCAGGGTGACCTTTCAGCATCACACCAAACTGCTGCAGCAGAAGCAAAACCACAATCTGAATCTCACGGGTAGCCTTTCTGTTGCCTTGCAGATGAAACTGTCCCATCTCTTCTTGAAGAACCTCTAACCTAAGCCGCTAATCGCCATCGAACCTTTTCGGTGGGAGTCCTGACAGTCAAAAGCCCACTGCCCCCTACAAGTGTGCTCGCTCCCCAGAGCAGGTCCAGCCCGGGCAATGAGTGAAGCAGAAGTGTCAGAGAAAAACGCAGCGCTTGGGATTTGTGGTTGTATGGAGCTTGTAAGGCAGATGAAAGGATCCAGCTCTGCCTTTAATCAACTCCAATAATTTTAAATAAAATCATCCTAAAGGTATTATCGTAGGGCATTTACTTCACTAATAACAAACAGCAGTTAATAACATTTTTGCCTAAAAAAATCAAGCAGTACTAAGCCCTTAAAAAAACCCTAGACAATCTGTAAAAACAATCAGGGTGCAATAACCTTAACCACCTCCAGAGGATGACAAGCCATCATACTGTAGGTAAATTAGACATGTTAGCCATTAGTGACTCTAATGACAGTCTCATTCCTATTCTGACCACTCTGTAGTTCAAGATCAAGCAGTTTACCAGCTGACTGACAGACTATTATTCAGCATTTGTCAGAGAGGAGATCCACAGCAGAGAGTTTGACTACCCTCCGCCACTAGCGTCTTGAGGTTTGAAGGATGCTAATGGCAATAGCTTGCTAGCAGGCTGTGCTCAACTCTGAATGCCCAGAATGTCAGGACTTTAAAGGAAGCTATGTTCAACTGAGGAAAGGATTTGGACCAAGAGCTCTTTTAATAACCTCGGTTGTATCTTCGGGCTTTTCGGGACCTGTCCTTCCACCTAAGAACCCAGGCAGCTCTTGCACAGGCACCGGCTGCACTGCTGGCAGTGGGACCCGGCGCACTCACCGTGCCAGGATTTCTCATGGAAGCCTTGTATTGTAGAGTCAAGGCTGAGAGCACGCTTTAAACACAGACTCACACCAGAGTCAAAGGCTTAAGCCTGCTCATTTTGTTACTCCCACAAGCTGTCCTTACTCGCAGCTGCAGTAAGGCAACACACACCTCAAAAGCAGCAACCCGTGGCTATTTACAGAGGTATTTATACTTGAAAGCCCATTCTGCAAATCCATATTTGCAAACAGAAAACCCTCACGTAAACCATCCCACAAGCACCGGGACAGTCTGGGTTCTTGCATAAGCAAGAGCTGACATGGGTCAGACCTTTACAGGAGGTTTCTGGCTGCACGGAAAGGAGGAGGAAGGAGCAGCGGAGACTGAGGAGTTACTGGCATTCAGCTGCAGTTCTACCCAAATTACCCCAGCCGTTTTCGTTGACCATGCTAAGTTACTTACTGACGTTGTCTTTGATGGAGGTACAGAAGGCAAAGGGGGAACAGCACTTCTGAGGTTTGGAAAGTATGTTTTGATCAAGTCAGTTCCTCGGGAACAATAATCTATTTCAACAACAGGAGTCCAGTGACTTTATAGGAGGAGAAAGATACAAAACCATCAGATGCTTTCTCTGCATAGCAAGAACTCGGCTATCCAGTACCACAGATGCCACCGTTATTATAGAAAGCAGTAACGTGATAGTTGGCGCTTTCTCATAGAGTTTTTTAGCACAGATAAATTCAAATTTGTTCTTCAAAACTGAATCAAACCAAAATTATTTGGTAACCAGAATGTAGCAGGAGGGCTATGGAGAATAGCAATTGATGTCGTTCTTAAATAATAATGTATTAATAATATAGCAAACCCCACTTAATAGTAGGCTATTATGGAAAGCCGTATTACTTCAGAGTGCGCGTGCAGGATTTGTGTGAAGCTCTTTACCTCCTTCCCAGTTAAAACAGAGACTGGCATTCACGGGCAGTTTCCAGCAGAAACTGAACCCTGGAGTTTTCACAGTGCTCCTGCACAGAGAGGACAGGACCGTAGCAAAGAGCGGGACGTTGCCTCTGTCAATCTCCTCACAATACACAGCAGCTTACCTGACACGGACTCCAATTTCATACCCTTCTACCAATATTAAGAGAAGCAAATTGACACAGCAAAAATAGAGTTCTACGTCACAATCGTTTGAGTATTATGGTATACTCACTACATATCTCCAGTGCACATTTCCTCTTAAAAACCTTGTTTTTTGAAGCAGATTGATTTAAAGCTCATTGTATTTAGCACTGCACCAACTCTTCCAGAGACACAGACAAGAAACAATAGCCCCTTTTGTTGGAAGGGACTCTCTTCAGTAGCATCTCTGAGATAATCACTATGCTTAGGGAGTGGAAAAAACATATGGGCAAGTGGAATAGTTGACGAGCCACGCAGAGTTTTTGTTACTAAACCATGTGGTGGAAATGGTCTAAAGCCTGTTTTTTAAACTGAAGCTGCAGCAGCGTGATCAAACTGCAAACAACATTTGGTTTACAAACATCAAGAATAATACATCAAACTCCTTCCCACCTCACCCATCAGGGTAATTTTTTTTTATATATCTGGATTCATCTAGCCCCAAAAATGGGAATCTATGGCACAACAGGATTAAGATGAATTAGTATCCGAGAAGATCAGCCTAGTTTCTAGTGTTAGGTAGTGCTTTAGGAAATGGATCCTGCATTTGTACATTATTACTAGCTCTCTATTACCGGGAGGACTTCTTCCAGGCCTACCCAATGAGATGTTATTAACCCACGGCCACTCATCACCTCTGGCTGCTGCTAATTCCTGCCAGCTTCGGGGGCTAAAGGCAGAACGTGTTTTTGAAGAACCATAAAGTTTCTGTTATGCCAGCAGACGAGATATTAAGCGATCACGTGCCGGCTCCAGTTCACGACAAATGCAAGTTGAGTTGCATTCAAAAACATATCGAAGAACATCAAATAAAGCTGCGCACCACTTTAAAAAAAAAAAAAAAAAAACGAAAGGAGAAGAAGTCCCTTGGAATTTGGATCTGATTCGTTCTAACATTTACTAAAGAAAGAGGGCTTTTTTGCAGGCGGTTTGATTACCACTCGCTCTGATCTTTCATTCGGTACTTAGAGATAGGGAGAAAACCCAGCTTTCCTCCAGGAAAGGGAGGGAAATCGGCCCCGCTTCCAGTTGTCTGTATTTTACCCAGCCACGTGAGAAATTTTCAGGGGGACGCAAATCTCCACCGCACACGCTTTTAAGCCAGGGTCATTCACAAAA
>NW_009258671.1:4305070-4330656 GCF_000687185.1 Egretta garzetta | reverse complement strand
GTGCGGGAGCCTTCGCGCCTGCCGGGGCCATGCGGTCAGACCCGGGCTCAAGTCAGGAGCCTGGGAGCCGGGATCACCGCGCCCGCCCGGTCAGAGCACCTCCCGGGGTGGTATTTTTTAGATAACTGGGGGGTACGGCACACCTAGAAGAGGAGCGTGCCCCAGCCAGCAGAGCCGTTGCCAAAGCAGCAGCTCGGTCAGCGTGTGCCCGCCGGCTTGGCTGGATCATTGACGAAAATACACTGGGGGTTACACCCGAGGGTGGGATGTGGGCAGCCGAGGGGCATCCTGCCCCGGCGGGGGTTATCGCTGAAGTGCCTGCTGCCCAGGAGAGCAGGCAGAGGAGCTGCCCAGAAGCCAAAAAGCAGCAGTGTGAGCCTTGCACACTTGCAGCAATGCCAGCTCGGGCTCCCCACCAGGAGCCCACCGCCGGCCCCACAGGACAAGGGTGCCATGTGCGTGGCCCTCAGCCCTCCTTCAGTCAGCAGGGAGTGCGATCGTTTCGTGCTAGCAGAGTGACTCCAGCAGTAGAAAGCACCTCTCTGCAGTAATCGGGTAGGCTGGAACACGGGAGACGTGTTCAACTTCTCGTAGAGAGGATTTGAGGCAGTGCCCTGGAGCCCAGCCTCTTCTAGGCCCTGGCTAGTGCATGAAAGGCAAATTCAGCTTGGGCTGGTACCATCAGTTCGTGTTCCACATTTTCAGACACACCTATCAGACCCCCTGAGAAATGCTGCGGACACACACAAAACCCTAGGAAGAGCTTTGCATGAGTTAGTAGCCGTCTGCTTTCCAGGCGCACGCAGTCTGGGCTGCTTCTAGGGCTGAGGGGCAGCAAAGGGACGGCTTCGAGCGCTTTAAACTTGGGAGACTCGAGATAGCAAGGGTATGTTGACAGCCTTTCAAGACAACGAGCAGCCTCTGCCTGACTCAAAGCGTGCCAGCACCGCACATCTTGCAGAGAGGTGTTGACCAGGGCGGGTTGACCGAGCTCATCATTAAGAGTCTCGCCACAGCAATTAGAGATTCAGTCAAACAACTTTTGAGTTTGAAAACAGATGACCCCGAATTCCACAGCTCTTTCTCCAAATGTCCAGAACTTCCCCCGGACTAATGATTGAAGGAAGCTTTGGAAAAAGTTTTGGGTGAAGGAAAGAATGCATGAAGGAAGTTGACACAAGTTAGTTTAACACGTCCTGATCAATAAAATAATCATAAATACTAGCTGGCTGTTTATACAGCATTTTCAGCTAGCGATCCTGTAGAATATAAGCTTGGAAATCTCAGTGTGCTTCTGGTGCTTGAGAGGAGGAAAAACATTCTCTCCTTCATGATGTGTTGCTGTGTAGGAATATACACTGACAAAAAGAATATTAATATGATGATGTCTAATGAATTAAAAAAACAACGCCAGAAACTTGTAATTGCATAAGAAATATTGTTCGCATTCATATCTGGTACGCTAATGCTGTCTAGAGCGTTACAGCTGTTTTCTCTGGATAAAATGGGAAAAGAAATTGAGGAAGGCATTTTGGCCAACCTCTGATGAAAAAAAACATATTTCGAAAAGGGTAAATATTTTCATTTTGGTGAGGAAGCTATTTACCAACAGTAAAATAAACCAAAACCTATTCAGTCACCTCTGTTAAAAACAAACAGAACCATTCAATCTCTGAAGACTCATTCAAAACACAGTTAGCTAGACTCATAAAAGGTGGGAAAAAAAATGATTGAAATGTGCAAAACTGTATCCCAAATTAAATTCTGCCTCTTTGCTCACCTTTAGCTGAGGAGAGAGACGAGCCAGGGGCTCGGTGTTGCTTGGGAAACCAGAAAGTGGAAAAGAACAAGAGAAAGTAGGAATGGCTGTTATTCTTTCACTGTCCAAATTGCTTGCAATAAAGTAAGTCGAGATAAAACCCGATACAATTATCTGTTAATTTCTTCAGTAATGTAATCCCTTCCCCAAGGCAACACAGGGGGGGATTATTTCTTTAATAAAGGGCTTTTACTCTTGCATGATAATACACAAGATTTTGGGGTATCTTTTATAGAATCATAGAATTGTTTAGGTTGGGAAAGAGCTTTAAGATCATCAAGTCCAACCATTAAATTATTTGTGAACCTGGGAGATATTCCTATGCCTTTCCTCTTCTTTTTCCGAATCTCTTTCAGCATCAACCCCCCGGGCTGTTCACTGAATCCATAACAGTCCCTGGCCCGTCTAGGGCCATGGCGGTGCCTCCGTCACGGTGTCCTGCCTGCCGCCCACAAGGAGCAAGGTGGATCAAGGCAGAGATGAGGCAGAGCTTGTTATGATGCTACCAACACGTCATGGAGAACTGAAGATGCCTGGCCTCATTCTGCTCTCGTACAGGTGGAAATTACAGATACACCCAGGCAAGCTCAAAGCTGGGTCTTTTACTCTATAGTCAAATCCATTTCCAGGCAGCGTTATCAGTCTCCGTCCTTTCCCTCCATCAGTGAGCCCTGAAGAGAAGTGCACCGATGCTTTCTGCCAAGGATAACGGGTTCAGGTGGAGAATAAACTGCCAAACATGAATCTTGCTTACAAGCAAATACTCTTAAGTACTTCAGTGACAGTTTGCAATCATTGAGAAGATGTAAAGATGCAGCGATCAACAGTCCATGTCTTTAAATAGAAGCAGAAAATTGAAATTCAGGGACGATTCTTCTCTGTTGTACTCCATTTTAGTGAGAACTTGAGTGGAGAAATTTAACTTCATCTTCATTATTTTGGTCCCAAGAAAGATCCCCAGCCAGCTATTCTGGGCATGGTTCAGGTGCAGCCCTACTACAGAGAAAAAAATAATTGTTCTTGAGAGCTGCCTTTAAAAAGCAGCAGAGAGAAAAGCAATGAGCAAGAACATGGAATAACGTGCATTTCAAACGCTCAGAAGAAATAGCGTGACTACCCACTGATCAGAAAGAAAACAGAGTGTTGGGGCTTTCCCACTCTAAAAATGCATCGGCAGAACTCTTCTCCCATTTTTCTATGGCGTGCTCATTGGCCACAGCCACGCCAGGCGTACAGCCACGCCAGGACTTTTCCTTCATGGTGGGTAGGCACAGCCTTCAGCCGGCCACACTCCTGCTCGGCCAGCTGACAGGTCGAGCTGACAGGTCGAGCTGACCCTCTGCTCAACTGCCAAAGCCCTGCAGCTTTCCATGCACTACGAAGTAGGACCTCCTCTCTCCCTCACCCCCAGCCCGAAACACACATGAAGATCTGAGCTGCATCCTTCCAAAAATCCAGTTTTTGCCTGCTTTCCATTAGAGAATCCTGTACTCCTACACGCATCCTTTGGTACTCTGCCTTTGCTCCATTTCAAGCCCTCTCTCTTCCAAAATAACAGGGCTTTTCCCCTCTGCTTCAGCATCCCACTCACTTTCTGCTCTGCAGAATTTAGCAGAGGCTTTGCATTGGAACAAGCTTTCAGGCTACGGCATCCTCTCAGCTGATGAAAACATTAGCGTGCCATATGCCTACAAGGTAAATCTGTCATCTTCCGAATGCTTTCAGGTACCACCTGACTAAAACACCTTGCTTTACGCTGCGCCCTCAGTTCTGCAAGTATTTCATGCTCCATTAGTAGAGTCTACGTGAAGGGTGGATTTGTTTTCTAAGGAAGAAGGGAGGTGAAAAAACACCCCAACTGGTATTTAGTGTCGAACGGCAGCCCTTATTCCCCGCTGCTGTAAATACCGTGTGCTCCTTTGGCACACGTTTTGACCAAATGTACAACAGCAAAATGTGCAGAAGCTGTCGCCTGCCTGAGATGATATTGTAGGTCAGCTTCTGTGTGGTGTCACCTTTGAACGGGCTGGTTTCTCTGCACTCCTCCTGTTGATACAGCCTGAAAAACTGACACCCGAATCTCACTCCGTACGAATAACACAAGCGGTGGGAATGCTTTTATGGATGGACGTGCAGATGCCCATACGAAGACCCGTAGGCAAATTCCCATAATGCTTCTCCCTATCGGGATTTACTTTGCAGCTCTGTTAAAACCAGCAACAAATGTGTATTCTCACTGATAAAGCATTCTAAGCCCCTGATATGACAGACGGTTTTATATAATCCTATCGGAGGGGCAGAATTATAACTACAGCCAAGCACAATATCGAATTAATATTCCTGCAAAGGCATGGTGCCCAAAAGCTAATCTGGTTTTACCTGGCTGTATCAGTTGGCCAACAAACAAAAACCAAATATTACTTTGCCTTACAAATTTTGCCACACCTTTGTTCCTCAGCTGTCATGCTGCAATAATAATATCATTACTGTGACGACATCTACAGTCATCTTTCCAGCTGCAGCGAGGAGTCAGAATGTCCAAGGAAGAGGCACAAAATGGGAAAAAAGGACCTTTCTTACTGATCAAAGACAGCGTTCATTCTCTAAAACAGAGAACCTCTCTTATGAGCAGCGTCGAAAGGACTTCCCAAACATCTTTTTATGCGATGGGTGATGTTAGATTGTAACAAGGTGAAATAAGAACAAGTAAAAACATGCAAGTGTAAGAAACACGGACCGTATAAAGCCACTAGCCACAGGCACTTTGCTTTTTGGTTTTGCATGGAAAAAAAGTTTTTCTTGTGAAACAGAGAAGCACAGGCAATTTTTGACAACTTTACCATCACCGCTGTACATCATTACAGCATCTCTGGGAAAGCCATAAAGGCCAGGCTTCTGTTATGCCGCACTGGCTTCAGGATACAGCTTTAGCATGTTTTAATGCCTGTAAAAGTGCCCCGTGAGAGACATGGATGGGCAGGAGCTCCAGTAAGGCAACGGTAAGGAAGTACAGTGAAATCCTGGGTGAAATTCCTGCCATGTGCACTACAAGAAGCTCCCTTTCAAAATCAGCACATGCCTGGTCACAGTGCACATCCAAACCATCCTCCCGCACCCATAATACAGACACTGACACAACTGGTATCCAGCAGAAGTAGATGCATCCATAAATCACAGTCAGTTTATGACAGTCCTTAAAGGGTTTGACCTCAGGCACGATCGGGTCCGATCGTTCTGGCCTGTTGTAACACAGTGAAAGAAATCAGTTTCCTTCCCAGGCCTCTTCAACACTTGTTACCACAAAGCCTCAGAGCCTAGGTGAGCCCTGATTATAAAGCCTGCTTTCTCCAAACTGAGAAACTGGTTAAGAAGTACAGATGTAAAGCTGTAGCGAAAAAAATTTACAATGCACAGACGAACATACATTGCTGGAGATCGATGGGTTTGACAGCCTCTCTGAATAGTCCCATAGGGAAAACCACCTCTGAACACGATGGGGTGAACCTGAACCCCTGTGTGGCTCTGAGTTGTCCTTACTGATGGGAGCAATCTGGGCTGGAGTTAAGGGGTTTACCCACAAAGGGAAGGGCTACGCAGAAGAGTAAGGGACTGCTGGATGAGTATCAATTACGTATTCCCCCCGCCACACCAAAAATATTGTGGCTGGAGGGATCCTATCTTATTATGCACATTATAAAAAGGAAATAAAATGCGTATAAAAGTAACAATGGAACCAGCACGCAGACTTCAAGCACATCTCTTAAGCAAGCAGGCACTTCCCTTATTAGCGGAGTTCCTTTTCCCTGGGGACTCAAACGGATTCTGACCTCATGTCTGACATTTGCTGAAATTTCGATCTGGGCTGTTGCTGTCAGGAAGCCATCATTCATAATTTAGCATTGTTTAAGGATGCCTGCTCATGAGGTCATGTCTGATATAGAGAGGGACATAATAAATTTGGTCTCACAAGAATTAATCCCTCTAGACTAGGATGAAGTGTATGTAAGAAAAGGAGAGGAGAGGAAAAAGCTTGTTGACGTTGTTGCTTTATCTTTTCTTCCTATAGCGAATGATCCTTAGCTATTCTTAGGGAGAAACATGAACTTGTGAGGTATCAGAAGTTCCAAGACTAGCTGAGAATTGCCAGTAGATCTAGATTGTGTCATCTGTTCAGTTGTCCACTTATGTGGGGGAAAAAGGTGTTGCAGAAACGTGCTTAAGGAGAAGTTTCAGCAAGGATGGCTGCAAGTCTCAAAGCCGAGGCAGATGAGCATCTAAGGGGAAGCCTCTGAGCGTGAGCCACTTAGACCCTGAGCGTGACCTGCTGCTCGGAAGGGTGCAGGGTCATGGGTAAAACCAGATCCAGCATGCACAGCAGAAATGGACACCTGACTTAAAACAGAGCAGAAGGCAAGGCTTCAGTGATGGGAAATGAAACAGCCTGGCTAGATGGGACTTCAGGTGCAGAAACAGTGCAGAAATTGCTGAGTTAGGGTTGTGTGTCAGATTTCCATTAGCCAAGTCTTCCACTGATGCCTTTATTTAGGGCAAAATTTACATGCTAGCCTCAGAAGAGTTTTTCCAAATATATTAATTGAGACGTACTTGTGTATAGTAACAATATGCATACAGTAACATTTATACACAGGACCGAGAACCAGTACCCCTCTAGCATTTTTAAGAAGGTCTCAGAAGTTGGGTTGGCTTTTTTCCAGAAGGAAGTTGTCATTACCCTTATCCCCATTTAACAGGGAAAACAGAGACAGAGACCTCAAAAGATTTGACTGATGACTGAGCTAGATTTGTAACAGAGGCTTCTTCAAGCCTAGTGCAATGCTGTGGGACACACGCTACAGAGAAATTCTGCTGTAATTCAAACTCTTGGATGCACCGACAGCTAGTATTAGCAAAGTGCTTCAGGATTATTATGGATATTTTCTTTAAGGCCTCTAAAGTTATGCAACATCACTTCATCAGGACCCAGGCAAACAATAATGAAAATTTATTCTGTTTCTTCACAAATATAGTGAAGGTAAGAGCAAGGCTTGGCATAGAGATTTTCCGCTGAAGGACAGAGATGAAACCTGAAAAAAAACGAAGTATTTTTTGTGCTGGGTGGCAACGCAAAGCACTGGTGAAAGAAGACAGAAGTATCATGTGACTTAAGAAGCTTTCTGAGGTTTGCAGTATCTCCCAAAGAGGACATCAACATCATCACTAAAAGCTCAAGCAGTCAAGGACTTGGGAACCATCATGAGTGCAACATGCGTGTTCCTCTGCTGAACTTCAGCTGCACTTTGCATCCCAAAGCTGCACTTTCACAGCTGTCAATTAACAGTGCCATTCCGCCAGCGCTGTCCAGGTCACACGGACCCTGGACACACAGTTCTGGAGCTTCATCGTGCTTATTTTTCCCAAGGTACTTACTCAAATCTGATTCCCTTTATAAACAGTTGAAGGGCCAGCTTTCACTCTGTTTTGAGGTTAGTTCTGCAAAACCTTTGAAAGGCAAGGAAATAGCAGTTTTCTCCCCTGAGAAGAACCACAGAAGATGGATTACTTTGTCTTACAAAATGTCACACTGTGATGTGTGTCATCTAGAAGGCAAGTTTCACAAGTCATTAATTCAACCAGATGGTGGTGAAGAGTCTAATAGATAACATAAGCTGGCTGGGAACATAAATATCAACAAAGCTTTTTTTGTTTTTTGCAGACACAACATACTTTTCAACCTAACTATTAACTTGGTGGGATATGTGACATCAAACAGTTTAACTTATGTTTTAACATTGTTGCCCGAAGAGTAATTTTTTGGGCTTGGAGAGGGTAACAGACAATTGCCCATACACCAGAAATGAAGCACAGAACAAAATCTTTGACGTGCAATTAAGCAGGCCCCTGTGAACGTGTCCCCTTACACCAAGATGACAAGATGCCTCCAGAGGAGGGCAACTAGAATGATAAAGGGACTGGAGCACCTCCCCTACGAGGAAAGGCTGAGAGAGTTGGGCTTGTTCAGCCTGAAGGAGAGAAGACTGAGAGGGGACCTTATCAACACATACAAATATCTTAAGGGCGGAAGTCATGAGGATGGAAGCAGTCTGTTTGCAGTGGTGTCCTGCGACAGGACTAGGGGCAATGGGTGCAAACTGAAACATAAGAGGTTTCAGTTGAATATGAGGAAAAACTTCTTTGCTTTGAGGGTGACAGAGCACTGGAACAGGCTGCCCAGGGAGGTTGTGGAGTCTCCTTCTCTGGAGATATTCAAGGCCCGCCTGGATGAAGTCCTGTGTAACATGCTCTAGGAGAGCCTGCTTTAGCAGGGGGGGTTGGACTAGATGATCTCCTGAGGTCCCTTCCAACCCTTGCGATTCTGTGATTCTGTGATTCTGTGAAGTGCAGTTCCACCATCATTAGCATGATCTCTGCTGAACTGGAAGGGCCAAAATATAGGTAGGCATGTAAAAAGTACACTCTGAATGTCAAACAATTCAGATACGGCATTACAGAGTGTCAATCAAACATTGATTGTTAAAAAAAGTCCTCACCTGCATAGTATGATGCCTTTTGTGGACTTGAAGATTCAAACAGACCTGATATCCCTGAAAAGTGTTTGAAAAAAATGGATTGTGAAGTCCCACATAAAATCTGTTCCACAAAGGAATATGGAGCGGCCCTTTCCCTTGGCTGTTCTACTCAGCCTGAGGTACAAAAAGGAAGGGAAGTGGCCACCCATAAGGTCTACATACTAATACCTATCATAAGTAGCTTAGAAAAATACATCAGAAAGATAAAGTCAACTGACAAGGTTTACTGAAGTTCCATTTTCCCCTCTCCTTCATGTTCCTCGGTTGCAGCCAGGCAGACACAATTTCTCAACCACCGCAGGGAAGTCTGTGCTCATGAGATTCCCAACCCAGCAGTGTTCGGAAAAAGCTTTGAAATGTAGGCCACTTAACCAAACTGCATGAAACCACCAAGCTTTTTGATGTCAGGACACCACAAAGCTCTGAATTGCAGTGAAAGCTATTACTTATAGTCACCATAACCACAAACCAAAAAAAAAAAAAAAAAAAAAAAAAAAGATGGATCTCTCTTTGTAGAAAATTGTGCCTCTAAAGAGAAGGAAATGGAAATTAAAACATTATCTATGAATCCTTAAGTGGTAGCTGCCTTTACTCCGAAGAGTAAAAAGTGAAAGAGCCCGTGACTCCAAGTAAGAGTCAAAGCAAAGAAACTTTTCTCGTGGTGGATTTCTTGTGATGGATGCCAAATCCCCTGGATGCTTTCCTTCAGCTGCTTCTAGGCTTGAAACTGGGTTTAGATTTGATTTCTGTTTCTGGGTCCTGAGTATAAAGAGGAGGTCTCACAACTCTTACAGTGGTTATTTGGTGGTGGTTTTGATGGTGCCTATGCTGGATGTCAGTGCAACCATCCCATACTTTCTATTCCCAAGCAAGGGAGGAAAGGTATGTCGGCGAGGTTGTATTACAACGTTATCAGTTGCCAGGCTACTCTCCCCATTCCAGCGGTCGTGATTTATAGCAGCTAATACCAAAACCGGACAAAACCTGTCCTCAGAAAGGCCCGAGAGAAGCTCGGTGCCTAAGCTGCCAGCCTCCAAAGGGGCCCGAGCGACGGAAGGGCTGCGCAGGCTGCGTGCTGGCTCGAGGCTCAGAGGGGAATTTTATCTCGCAGTCCCAGCTGTCGCAGCTTTGTGGCAGTGAGACACATTCGACATTGCAGTGTCCCACTAATAGCAGAGGGAGTGTTTCCAGAGGGTGATGCTACTAAGCACAAATCTGGATATCAACCACCTCCTTTCCTCTGAAGGGGAAGGAGAATGTACAAAAGGATTTTTAGGATTATTTTTTTTTTTTTTAATGTGCTCATATGCCCAAGACTTGTGGCAAACTCGAAAGCAGCAAAAAGAAAAACACAGCTCTGCCCACATGTAGTTAGATGCTGTGGATCCAGCTGTCACAATACTTCCCACAGCTGAAACCTGGAGGAGAGGCATACACTTTATTGCTGCTGAGAGCTATTACTGGAACAAATAACGCGCTGCGTTTTGCAGTTATAATAATTATAAACGTCAAACATCTTGCAAAGTCTGCATTTTTTTCTGCTGCAGATTTTCAAAATCCGTAAGTGCTGAATAAGCAGATAACGGCTCAGCTGGCAAGTTGGTCGTTTTGTTTGTATATGTTTGTAGTTTTACAAAGGTGAGGTAGATGTTGGAGGCTGAAGAGGAAACGAACGCCTAAGAACAGCTGAGTACATCTTCAAGTAACACTTTATATCAGCACAGAGCTGACTTAACAAAGAATGCTCTGTTCTTTGGGGTTGGCGGCTTCATGACTTCCAAGTTCGGAACACCAACCAGGGCTACAGCCTGGCAACATTTCAGTCATAGGATTTAGCTGTAACTTTTGCTGTTCTGCCTTGAGTGCCATGCTCATCTAGATAATTCAAATATTGTTTCTTTTCCTGCATGACACAGATCAGAGAAGCAGATATACTAGGTCTTTGAGTTGTTATCTGCTCAAACAGTGTCTCCAAATTTTTGGGTGATCAACTCAATACATTCCCAACATGTCTAATTTCAGTGACTCATTTTACAATTATTCAACATGAGACATCCTTAGGAGTCAGATTTCCAGAGGGGTTAATTACTCAAACTCAAATGATTCATAGTAGCTCTAAAATATCATTATAAAACCATAGGAAGAGTACATTAAAACGAGAAAAACTCAGCAAGACATTTCTGAACTGACTACCCATCAACCCCCCTAATGAAAGAAGGATCTGGTAGACCAAATTCTACCAAGCATATTACCTAATTTCACAAGGAACTGAAACATATCTTACAGCATGGAAAAAAAATAATTGAGGAGCTTGTAGAGTTTAAATTAATTTTCAACGTGTCTGTTAGATTCTCTGAAGATTTTCTTTCTCCTGACTGCTAACTTTGAAGAATACAGTGAGAAATTCAGCTTTTTGTATGCTTACAGCCTGCCCAGTAACAAGATTCAGCCTGTTCTATCCATTTAGGAACATTCCTCTTGCTCCTTTAGGAGCACTCAAGCACTGTAAAATGGTATACTAACCTATTCACTTATCTCAATTTTCTAATATGATAGGAATTAACCCAAGCATAAGTTTAAACATTTCAAAAATAAATTAATTACTATGATATCCGTGACTCACTATTTTATTGGCTTCTGCATTATCTCTGGAGCAAACCAGCATTTAATTTGCAATGTCTTCCTTAAATTTTGTAATCCAGTTTTCACAAGCAGCGTGTTTTGTCCCGGCTGCTCTGCAAGCCATCCAGTTGTGCCTCTTGACAGGATTGCTGCATAATCGTCAAACATTAGCTAGATTTTTTTAACAGTTAAAACCCCATGAAAGGCAGATGGATGTGTTTTCATCTCTAGGTAATAATTCCCACAGCAACAATATGTTTGCATATGCTCAGTTATGTTTGTACGTGTTACAATTATATGCATCCAAAAATAAGACACGTAGATTTGATAGCCATTGATACACTGGAAAGTTAAGGAAGAAAATAGATTTTATGAATATGTCACTGCCTCATCCATTTAAGATTGGCATTTTCAGAAGTTTCCTCAATCCCACAAATGCTAATCCTCTAATCTTTTGTGTCCTTGGATGTTTGAAAATTTATGGCTAAGCTCTCATTACTCTTAAAAGCTCTACCAGTGCTTGGGCATCTCCTGTCTTTATTCCAGCCATACACACCTCTATCCGTCCTCTGCATGACTCTGCATTCTTTTCACTAATTCATCGGTCTTGAATTTTTAACAGCAGAGGGATTTTTTTTTTTTGGACATTATGCCAGAGAATGGCCAGAAATATTTGAATTCCCTGTCATTAAGGGGGTCAGGGCTAATCTAATATGAAATTTTCTTGGTGGAAAAGTAAGCATAGCTGGTAAAGTGCAATAGAAGTTAAATTCGTATTTAATTTGATTTCCTGTCATCTTCATAGATTATATTTTCCTTTTCTCTTGCTGCTTCACTCCCACTCATTCTCATAATCTGTAAATTACTTTAGTCTGAGATATTTCCTGTGCATTAACTGTATTTCATTGGCTTCCAATTCACTCCTCTGTTTCTGGCACTTGCATTTGTATTTAGGCAACATGATGAAAATTAATATTGTAATTATACTATTCAAGCAAATCACATGAATTAAATCTGTGTCTAGCCAGCCAAAAATATCTTTGGTTGCCATTGGAGTGTATGGCTTTTTCCTCTCCAAGTAACATCACAAGAGAGTAGAAAAATTTCTCCTGTGTGCTTATGTTCCACGGACAATTACTCCGCAAAGGAAGAGCAACTGTTCTCCTTTTTAGATACCATCTTTTAACTTTCCTGTTACATCTTGTGAAATATTTACCCTGATTTCCTTGAAGCTCCTACAGAAGAATGTGACACCGTTCATTTTGAACAAACTTCTGAACAAAACCAGCCACCAAACCCACGTCCCCCGCTCTTAATGGCTGAGACACCTGCAGCAAAGTCCCACCACCTAGCAGAGGGCTAAGGAAACGCCACAGAGAAACATGCAGTCTTGTGCTGGAACCAAGGAAAGTAGGAACCTGGTGCTTCCTTTTGCATGGCTATGCTAGAAATAGTACATACAACTTCTTTTGTATTTGCTCAGTTGCGATATCCATTTTGCCCAAACCTTAACGTTCTTGTATTCCACCACCACAATGAAGGTCTCCCATATTTCCCTAAAAGGTCTACGCTTTTATACTGATGTTTCATTGACTGGGCTTGAACTTTGCTGCTAAATGCTATCAAAAAAACCTCACCTGAGGGCTTCAAAGGAAGCAAACTGATCACAATAGTAACCAATTGTTATGACTTCAAAAGAAACACACGTTCTGCACAAGACGCGCTTTACAGCAGGTATCTGAGAACGGTTGGCTGTGCAAGGTTTTAGTAGCATGAGCTGCAGAGAAATTAGTGACACACTGTTAGTATTTTTCACAGACCGGCTGTTTGATATCAAATAAATCTGTGGTTAACCTACAAAAGTCATTAATCACTCGAAGCCTCTAACGTCAGACTTCCTAATGGCTCGGGCAACTGCTTTGAAAAGTCTCACATCATTTCCTGTCAAAGAAATCTCTCTCAAGTACAGCCAAGGTGCTTGAGAGATCAGCTGCTTGTCTGGTACACCTTCTTAAATGCAAGAAGTAACGACTTCATGGTTCATTAAATTAAATGAGACAATATAATTGTTTTACGCAGAATATCAGGTTAAATTTATGCACGTGTATTTGAAATGTTATTGCCGAGATCTGAGCAAACTTCCGTCCAGGCTGTTTCCACATTCCAATTTAACATAAGTGATTTGGACACTGATTTAACTGCTGTAGTACAACCCCCTTTTATTTCAGAGGGGCCTAGTTGGATTTTTTTTAAGTCTAAACTCTATAATGAGTTCAGACAAATCATAATAAGCCTTTCTTCCTAGGAAAGGAAAAACAACTACATTTGGTTTCATACCACTCTAATTACGTTATTAAAATAATGTCAGTTTATTTGTAGGCAATGTGACTGTAAAAAAATACTTTTCCCCATGTGTAGTTAAGTTAATTACTTCCTGCCAGAAAGTTACCAGAACACTGGTTAGGAGGAGCAGCAGCTCAGGCCAGTTCCAAGTACTTGGGAAGAAGGATCTTTTTCTCAGTTCAAAGCTGAATCCATGTAAATCTACAGAGCATGAAGTCCTAGGAGTAAGCAGCAGCTCAGGAGGCCACCCAATGCGTTCCCTTGCTCAGAGGCACACATGCAGGTCCTCTATGAAAGATGCTTATATAACCAGCTCTCTAAGGCGTTTGGAGGAAGATAACGCTAACCTCCCCAGGCAACGTGTCAGTGCTTCCTGCTGCTCATGGCTGCAAACCCCTGCCTGTGCGTGTAGACTGAACCTTTCCTGTTCCGCTTCAAGCCCGTTAGTTCCCCTGCTATCTGCTGCAGATGTAGGAAAGAGCTCTTGGAGATGGTTAGCCAGTTCTCTATTTCACTCACTCCAGCCGAGTCAACCTTTCCTTGCAGATCACGTTTTCTGAACTCCTGAGCTCTCCTCTCTGTTGGGCCCATATCTTTCATGAAGAGCAGCAAACAAGAACAGGCCCAGCGCTCTTGCTGAGTTGTGAGCAATGCAGCAGCATTTCAGATGTCTTCACCTCGTACCTTCCCACCTGGCATCTTCCTTCTCGTCAACAGCGTAACAGTGTTGACTCGCCTTCCGTCTGTAATCTCTGGATTACTTCCCATAAGTAAGCTTCCTACCTAACTCTAGTTGCATCATGCCTCTGATGGACATTTCTTGCTGGAAACAACATTGTGGTCACATCCTGTCAGAATACTTCTTGCGCTCTGCAGGTGTAAGAGGAAAGCAGGAGCTCGCCTACCTGGACCTTGTATACACATGTACATGAAGAACGGTTGCCTAATAATGATGTCCCTTCTCATTGCAGGGCAGTTAGACTAGATGGCCTTTAAAGGTGCCCTCCAACCCAAACCATTCTATGATTCTATGATCATACTACACCTTGTAGGCAGAGGCTGGAACCATCATTACAGGGAAAGCCAAAAAGCAGTGTACAGAGAGGCGTAAAAAGATGCGTAAACAATCTTCTGCCTTTAAGGTGGAAACATTTGTATGTGTACACACACAGAATATGTGCATATATATATATATGCACACACCAATGGATTTGTTTATTGACTTTCAGGAACAAAGCCTAGAAACACTGCCTAGATTTATATCAGATAAGAGGTTTCTTCAGACACAGCTGTCCAGCTGGATGAAAAAAATACGGCTATTCTCCTTCAAGTAAGAGGAGTAAAAGCACGATTACATTTGATGGTGACCTCCTCCAAGACAAAAAGGCAAAGAACTAGGCACTACTCTGTGACATTTAACTCAGTGAGACCACAAAACCAGGCATAGAAGTGCAGCGGGGACGCCTCAGCCATGTCCTTTACTGCGGTAAAACATAGTAACTGTTGAAGCAGGATTCAAGAGATTGAGTCCTGTGAGTCAGCCTTGTTCCCCTCACTGTAAATCCGGACAACGATCTAGACCTTTGCAAAGTGATCCAAGCCCTAATGATGAAACGTTTCACATAAGAGCAAGACATTACTGTAGCGATTGCTGAAACAACACATCACCATCCTTTATTTTTAGTATTCTTGTTTATTTTGGTTGGGGAATCATTATTCATCTGTCCCTCCAATCAGCTCTTTTCCTTCCTGCCATTTTTTGTTGGTAGTCACTCGAAGTTCATTTTGTGCTCTTCCCTTGTTTCTCCTGCTTACTTTACCTTCTTTTCTCTACCCCATCTCTTGCCTTTCCCTTCTTTGTCTCAGCCCCTCTTCTTCTGCTGTGGCAATAGGGAAATAGACTGGAGACGCCAAACTCTTCCCGGGCCATTAGGTGGCCCGAAGATGTGCTCTGCTGCTCATTGTGGAGACAGGCAAAACCAGGAATGGTATTAGAAATACAAGAACATTTGACCTTCAACAAATAGCGCTCTGATACCGCCAACAGAAACGACAGTGCAAACGCATTATTGCCAAGTTTCATTATCTTTGCATGGCCTCTGGAGCAGGGTTGGGGCATGGGGGAAAACAGAGGTGGGAAATTAAGACAATTTAATAGCAGGCGACTCTTCTGTTTCACCTTCTCTCAGCTATTTCCACTCCTGCCAACAGCGCCAACCCTTGGACTGAGGCCAAAGCATAAATAGATCATCAGTTTCAGTAAAAGCTTGAAAACTGAATTACAGCTTTGCAATGCAGATAGCTCTGCTGTCCTGCAAGAAGCGTGAAACAGAACGTGCATTCCAAACTTAAACACAGCGGCAACCTCTCCCTCTTGCCGACCTGTGGTTAACCAAACCCTCCAGAGATGGGGCAGAGAGGGAAGAAAAGAGGGAAGCGCAGCCCAGGGCAGGATCCCAGGAAGGGAAGGTGCCACACGGCTGCGGAGAGGGCACAGATGGCCTGGGCAGAGAAGGGAGGCAGGAGGAGGAAGGGTTACTGTCTGCAAGTGCTTTCACTTACTCCTCTGGCTTTTAGAGTGCCTGCCAGGAGATACCGGCATCTCTTCAAAGCTCACCAGGCTTGGTTGCACTCCCTCAAAATTTAAGAGCTCTTCAGGGGTGAATATTCTGCTCACAAGGTTGTAATTACTCTGATGTCTTGGAAGTCTCACAAGGTTCCCAGGCAAAGATTCTCCTTGACTGAAGGGTTACAGACATCCAATTTTCATTAAAATAAAAGCGAAACTGGAATCATCCTATCTTGTCTCCTCCCTAGAATTTAAGGATATATTCCTGCACACATTAATGGAAATGCTTTTGCAACAAAAATAAATATGGATCATTTAATGTTAATGTGCATGTTTATGCTAAAAACCTGTGAGTCAGTTGAAATGTGACTCCTGTTTCCAAAAATGCAATCAACAATTTCAAACTCCAGCTTCTACTCCGCAATTTGTCCACTGACTGATATACGCACTAAATTCTTATCTAAGATCATTAACTCCAGCTATATTGCTGCAGGCTAAGGACTGTTTTCCAGGCAATGCATTCATCACGTAGCTACAATGCCAACAGACCTGGCACCGCACAAATCTGTCTTCAGCCCCGTCTTGTTTGTCACACCATGCTCATGAGCACAGCATTTTGCTGCCTGGAGAGAGACCTGCTTCTCCCACTGGCCCCCAGCGTGACTGTGGCGCGTTGCTTCACACCGCTCCGTCCCAGTTACGCCAACCGATTTAGTGAAACGCTGGAGGAATACCAATGAAAAGTTCTACCTGATGGGGTCATTTGTACCAAGGAGGAGCAGCAGCCCAGCTTGCTCTCAATACCAGACGGGGCTTATGCAGCTGACTTCTTGAAAACTGGGCAGAAGGCTAGCATGTGCATGGAAGAAACAGCCCCAGAAAGATGGACCCCTTTCCTGCGACCCGAAACCTTCAGCGTGCCAGACTCGTCACAACTAATGTAAGTTAGGCATGTTTAAAAATGAATGATGTTTCGATATTTAAGCTACTGTGTCAGCCTACGTCTTGAAAGTGGGTTCTTACCCCTGTCCAGGCCCCCAGGAGCGATGGGAGCAGGGGTGCACAGGGGGCAGCCCCAGCTCAGCAGGGCCCATGGCCAGGCAGGGCAGGGCTGCGGGGAGCTGGAGGCCAGCTCCGCTGTGACATCGCTGGGGCAGGCACCCCCGGGGGCTAAAATGGGGCCCTGGGCAGGGTGGGATGAAGCCCAGCAGGGACTGTTAGTGCTGCCAGGGCCTGGCACTCTTCTGCAGACAGGGCAAGTCACTTCATCCTTTTTTGCTTTGTTTCTGCTTTGTAGAGTAGTCAAAACCGAGCTTTCTCCTATCTACCAAAACTACAAATACTGCGTGGCAAGAGAACTCTTCTTGCCACACAGCCCAGGGCTCAACAGAAGATCCGCAGATGCTGCGGCAGAACAGTTGTTCAGAAGATGCTTGCCAAGAAAACTCTGTTATGCACTCAGATCAGTCCATCAAAGCTTCCGTCTGTCCTTATGTGAACACCAAAAGGGAACCGAGAGCTCCCCAAAAACGTCACAATCACTGACATCTCACTCGGTGCAACTGTTTCTAATTCCCTGCATCTGTCTCACTTCTATTTTCACGTATCCGCCCCTCAGTAATTTGCCAGCGAGATAGGTGCAGGGCTGTCAGCCCCTCAGGTTTCATTTCCAAGGAAACTCTAATTTCAACAAAATGCCAAGAAAAAACATTTAATTCCACTTCGATGGGTGGGGGGCATGGAGAAAGAACCACAATTATTTTCACACCAGAGGACATTTGCTCTCACTTAGCACCTTTCACATGTGCGTGTAGGAGCACCTTCACAAACTAGAAGGTTAACAAAGGAAAAAAAAATGCTGAGGACCTTTCAACCAGCTCTGAAAGCAAGCTCCTCGCTGAAAAAAGAAAGAAAAAAAAATGGGATGTTATTCCAGAAAATACATTCTTCAAGCACCAAGCTGGCTGGGACTCCCAACATCTCCCTCCAAGTTAATTCCTGCCTACGTTCAAGCTTGAGTTGGCTGATTTAGCAAGCATTATGCATCTCTTAAAATAGGGATGGTTAGAGGAAGCTGTGGAAAGAATCAGCAAGTAGCAGCAACACCTGCAGATGCTCTTCCTTAGGCTGCTGCTACTCTCCGGAGGAGGGGGCAGTTGTTCAGGCCCTGATCACCACCCAGTTGCCAGAAGGCCCGACACAGACCTAGCTTCACTGCTGCAAGTAAAGCAGTGCCTGGAGAAGCGGTCTTCTACAGAAGGTGCTACCGCTCCCATCTAACAAAGGGCAATGCTGCCCGATTTGTTCACGACACTGATGTGAAGGTTTTAAACCCAAGCTTAGTGGCTCTTCGAGGGCCGCAGGTAGGGGCAGGGCTGCTTCCACTCCACCCCATCATCTGGATTCCTCAAGTCAAGAGCAAGCAGCAGTGCTGTGGGTTAACCCTGGCAGGCAGCCAGACACCACACAAGCTGCTCGCTTGCGCCCTCCCTTCCAGCGGGATGGGGAAGAGAATCGGAAGGGCAAAAAGGAGAAAACTCATGGGTTGAGATAGACAGTTTAATAAGTGAACAAAGACAAACCAAAGAAAACCCCAAACCAACCGATGCAAAAAGCAATTGCTCACCACCAGTTGACCAACGCCAGTCCCCAAGCAACCGCGACCCCTGGCAAGCAACCCCCTAGGTTTAGGTTTAGTGCCGAGCGGGGCGCGGCAGGGTACGGGGGTGTCCCTGTGGTCACTCTGGGTTGGCTGTCCCAGCTGCATTCCCTCCCAGCCCCTTGTCCACCCTCAACGTACTCACCAGGGAGGGCGCAGCGTGATCAACAGCCAGCCTTGACGCCACGCAAGCACCGTGTTAACATTGGTTTGGTCACAAATCCAAAGCCCAGCATCGTACCGCTAAGAAGAGGTATCTTATCTATCTATCTAGTATATCTAGAGTATCTATCACTCTATCCCAGCCAAACCCAGTACAAGCAAGTTGCATTAGCTCCTACCCCCAAAAATCTATTCTCAGAGCCAAGAGAGACTTCTGCCACAGCAATGTTTGAGCCACAAATAATCTCAAAGGATACCGTTTGTCCCCCCGCATTTCCAAGTCTCATTCGAGTAAAGAGCCGGGCATCTTGCGTTAACTGCGCCCATTTCAGCAGAAATTTCAATGATTCTCCCGCAATCCAAACTGTTGTTATTGCATCCTGACCAAAGGGGTAAAAGTCATTAACTCGCAAGGTTCCTTTGCAGGATTTCCAGCTGTTTGTTCTGAACCCAGCAAGGAACATAAATCAACTTAAGTCGCAGGCACACAGCCACTTGAAGGTGTTTTATGCACTAATGATTTAATTTTTTAACTCATGTTTTAGTTTTCCTTGCCTTACATACTTGTAATAATTTCCTGAAGCATGTCTTATGTTTATGTGATCCTTTCTTTGCCTCTGAGAAATGTATGAGGTACGATGTTCCAAATGACAATGGTTTTGCACACGCTTACCCCTTTTTACACCGGAAAGAAGAAACTAACAATCAAGGCAATTTAAGTGTACAACTTCCGACAGGTTAAATTTATCCAGCTGGACCAATTAAGAAAAGCTAAATCCCAATTCATATCAGTTAAAAGCCACGCTTGTCATTTCAGGAATAATAATCAGAGAAGAATTAAAATGTCTAGATGAGCAAGCTCTTCCCCTACACCTAACAAAACATACTAGAAGAAACAGTGACCTTTTAAACAGCTAGAAATGAAAAGATGGCTTCCATAGAAGCTACCAAAAAAACCTAAACAAAACAAAACCCCCAAGAACAGCTACTTTAATGTGCTACTTCAGAGAATATTGCCATGCTGAATACTTACTCTGAACACAACTTCTTGTGCCAGATCCAAGACCTTCTAAAGTTATTAGTATTCTGCCATCAGCTTCAAAGGGAACAAGATTTGCCTTGCAAAATCATCAAGAGAGCTGCAACTATTTACGGGCAACTTAATTTATGGCAGCTTTGGTTGCAACAGCTACAGAATTTAGAAAGACAATTAACTGTATGAGTAAAGCGTTCTGGTAAAGCACCCAATTCAAACACTTTATATTTAAAAGATAATTAAGTCTCCAAATTTTAAATAATCAGGTTGTAACATTCTATACAAAAAATGTTCCTCCGAGGAGAATGGGGGTGGGACATCTTTAATATGTATCCAGCGTACACATTTAACTATTACACATATAAAAACGCAATCAATTTTATACAGAAATTTATTGTGCAAGAATGATTCTCATGCTCATTTACAATGAAATAATTAGTTTTAACAAATAATCATGCCATTGCTTAATTTCAACACTAAGCAGAATATTTACATTCAAGTTTACATGTTTGTTCAAGTTCCATGTACGGTACAGTCAGAATTAAGTAAGAATGCATCTTCAGATCAAAGTTTGCATTTTTAAACATTAAAATATCTCTGCTTTTCAGACATTTACCAGAAATGACAAATTTCCTTTCTTTGCAGTATCCTCATTTCCCAGTTACTGCACTGGGCGCGGGGGGAAAACAAAATTAACCTGCAGAAATCAGTGTCACAAAGATACATCAATCTCTAAATAGTCAGGCATTTCCAACTTGTTCAACAGAAAGGAGGCTGGAGTACACCTCTCTATAACTGACTTTTGGAGGACTGTTTACATCATCTTTGCAAGAGATCATGCCTTAAGAAAATGAGCCTCAGGACAATTCTTTCACAGAATCTTACATTAAAAAAAAATAACTGTTTTGTCGATATTGAAGTGAACATCTTATAATAGCACCAAACAGACTTTGGAACTTTTTGGTTCCTTTTTTTTTTTTTTTTTTTAACCATAGGGCTGACTAGGAGCACAGCACCATGGTCTGGCACCTTTTTAAAAACAAAAACAACCAACAAAAAATAACCCCTGAAACACCCACCCAGAACATATGCTGTATAGTAATAATTTAAAAAAATCAGCAGTTCACAAACATGAAAAATATTTTTAGCGTGCAGAAATTCAAACTTTTTGGTGCTGCTTCTTCCTGTTCACACTCTATGATCTAAGATAAGTTCAGACTTCAGCCCACATTTTCTTAGCCTGTGCACAAATCTCTTATTCCTTTGGCAAAGGTTGCTAACACAGGTGTCTCGGTTATCTCCCACCCAACTCGACCCCTCTTTTATTTTTTAAACTGAGCTGAGAATCAGCTAATACAATATTCAAACTCAGAAATGGTTCTGAATTACAATTTATCATGGTGCTACTGAACAGCTGGAAAATGCAACAAAATTTTTGTCTACTTTCACAGTTCCAGGTGACGGCTACTATTTTAATCTTTACTCTCATATCAGTGCTTCACCCTACTGTCTAGGTTTCACAGGGGCCTAACAAAAGAATCAGAACACACCTGCCAATATGCTGCCCTGACTATGACATGAAGTTAAATGACAGAGTGATTGTCTTGGATTTTGGCTATTATGTTACGGGGACATACTGATTTTGAAGATGCAAACCTAAACATTCCCACAGTTTAAATAATCTTTATATTTGGCAGAGACTATTACACTTTTTCTTTCTTCACGTTGTGACATCTCCTCCAGAACCTGTGGGTTGAGAAACAACTGTAGAAGGTTGTACTGGTAACATTTCTAACTCGGATTCACGTACAAAGATGACTGCATCGCCACTGACATTTATTAAACACTGAGCCTGGAAAAAATAAAAAAAAGACAATACGCAGTTACCAAATGTTAAATAATAACGTACCTTATGTTTACTTCTATCTGCTAGATATAACTACAGAGACAATAGAAAAGTTGACAGAGATCAAAGAACAAATTACCAGACTTTATTAGTGACCCAATCTCTGCCATATTTCCTTTTATATCCACTCACTTGTGGGCTACCAAACATGCAGACAGATTCTCGTAAGACCACCACAAGTGAAGTATCTGGATAGCTGCACTTGCTTTCGCTACTGTTTTGAATGTATTTCACGTACCAATACAACCATATTCCACTGTCATCCTTACTAATGAAGTTTTGTCTCTTTATGTCCAAAATGGAGCATTTCATACCAGCATATTCGTAATCTGGTGTTAACTCAGGTGTTGAAGAATGCTCTTGCTTCTTTAAACAACCATCATGATGAGAAATCCAGAAGTGTTATGCAGACATGGCTCTACAATGTTGCTGCTTTTTAACTATATAAAATGTGTATTTACGTCATACTTATCACAGTAGCACTGCTATGTCATATCATAATTTACCTGATTTTTGTTTGGATTCTCCATGAAAACGCACTGCTTCATTATGTACGAGACAACTGCATTCCCCCCTAAAGCTGCAACGTGAGCTCTCACCATTGCAAACACTTCAGCAATAAAAGCATGGAGAAAACCACTGACACCACCCTCCTAGAATGGAAAAAAAAAAAAATTACATTTTACGTTAGGTATAGCTACAAGATGCTGAATACTTTCTTACAGTTTTATCAGCTGAGTATTTCAGTGAATCCTAAATGATATTATTGTACAGAACTTAAAAGCTATTAACACTGTTTAATGGGTCACAGTTAAAAATCAGACCAATGGAACTTACTGTTCGAGGAAAAGAGTCACTGGTAGGTTATTAATTTGTGACTAGTATTCCTTGCAGTCATTATATTACATATACTCATACTTTTCAGACATTCCCATACTTCTGCAGGAACATTCAATATTCCAATGACAGTTGAATAATGACTTTTCTCGTTCATCAGGAAGGATACCACCCTTTTTTTTTTTTCCTGTTTGTGACTGGGAGGCAAATAAAGAATAATTTCTAATGAGGACTAACAGAGATTTGGACTTCTTGGAAATGACTGGTAAGGAGTGGCCATTACCTTTGGACACTGCAAGTTCATGTATGCTAATGACTGTCATTAGTTTTCAACACTCTCTAAAGAAACGATCCCTCAGAATATAAATTAAACAAGGGACAGAGCGAAGACTTGACAAGCAAGGTATTCAAGTTTTTTTCCCCCTTGAAGCCCAACAGAACTTTTGGCCATGCTGTTTTGTGAAGTTTTTAGACTTGATGGTGCATGTGGGGGATATACATGTCTTCGGTGCCAAGCTGAGCAATTTAAATTGCTGTGAGAGGAGAAGAAGGAAAAGAATGAAGTATGTTTTTTTTCTAGACAATCCTTATGAAAGAATGTGAGCAGCTATGTTAAGAGGGGGAAACTCAACACACAAAACCAAGGCAACCAACCTGAAAAATAAAAACTCACAGAAAAAAAAACTAAGGAAAACAACCGATGAAACAGAGCTCAATATTGGTTCAAAATAGCTACAAAATTTCAAAATGCAAGTGAGAGGCAAGACCACTAGCCTTCCCACATGTGTGTGCACTGCTTGAGAAAATGAAAGAGGTAGGTAGAAGAAGAGGCTAACTAAGCTGAACTTCAACAAATAGACCGTCCTCATATCTACACGAAAAAGTATCATCTACCCTCAACAGACTCAAAAGATGTAAGGAAACATATCTTGTGGATGAAAATTAATGAACAAAAGGCAAATATAATTTCACCAATCCAATCGTAAAGCATGAAGACAACTGCAGCCAGAAATCAAAATTTTCATATGTTTGTCATTCCTCATGAAATTTTTATTTTGTCCAAGTTTTTAATAGCTACAGCAACCAATAGGAAAAAACCCCCTGTACTATTCTAAACCTAACACAAAATCTGATGACAACAGATAACAAAATATTATAAATACCTACCCGTAAACAGCAAAACCTAAGAGGAATGGATAAAATGGACTTACAATTATCATTAATTTTTGCAGCACAGTGCCTGGTATATACTTCAGCTTATGAAAGCTTTCATAGGGCTTCAATATTCTGCAAACTACCATAAGCAAAATATAAAGCAATGCAGACACAAATGCTGCTAATAATTTTTCTGTAGAATCTGAAACACATCGCTCGAGTTGGATATCATGACCACTCTGTTTTGACTCTGTTACAGCCTCAGGGCAATACTGTGCAACTAGCATTAAAACTGGTTTGTCGCTCAGCCTAGGCAGCCAAAAAAGATTTAAATTAGCTGCCCTGGGTGCTGGAAACGGCACACTGACAGTATCGCAGGAACTGTACAATCGTCCCACCTTCACGGAGTTGAATCAAATACTTGAGCAATCTACCCCTGCTGAGATCTGCTATCACAGTTACCACAGCTTGCTTATCAGCTATTTGATCTGTATCTGTAGAAGCTGCAGTTAGTAGAGAAATGTCACGTAACCATCTCCCTGGTCATACCATATACGTGCTTTTGAGAATGCTGTCCTTTTCACATAGATTCTCAAGCTTAAAGAGGCCATAACTTGCAAGATCCAAACAAGATGTTTGGCTGACCAGAGCTTCTCTAGAGAGCTCGCAACTAGTTTTCTTGAAGGCTGATCGTTTTTATTAACATCTGCTGTGTAATTTTATCATGTAATTAGCAAAAACCAGCATAAGCTTTGGCACTGACGAACCAGGCAAGAGGTACATTCTATTTCTGTGGCCAGAAAGTGTAGCAGAAGGATGCAGCTACTTCCCAAAAGGACATGAAAACTGTAAGGAACATGCCTTGGATTTTTGCATGCTCAGAGGAGTATCTGTTTTCCACATCCAGACTGGAGATCGTTGTTTGAGTATCACTAGCTATACCTTCTAAGCTGCCGGTGTGGTTATATACTCTATTGCATGCTTTTTAGACGTTCATCACACAGAGCTGTGTTACTGAGACTGCACTGAATGTACTATTAAAAATCAGCATAATAGTTATATATGATACAGGAAATCTTGTATTAAGCAAAGAATTATAAAATGCAAATACACTGTTAAAGTTCATCATTGAGCCTGTTAAATAAGAGAAGAATGGATTTATTTTTTTTTTCCCCATTTAAATTAATCTCAGTTTGGGGTTCAAATGATCCCATCCACCACTGTTGGTCAAAGACCTATTTTTTCCAAATAGCTCTGTTTAAGAACTCATTGGTTTAGTGTTATATCCAAATTCAACAACAATCTCAGAGGTTAAGTAACCCCTTTCTAACATTGCCAAACACAAAGCAGCTCTATTTACTCTATGACAAGAGCAGCGCAATGCAACTTACTCCCCATTCAGCACCTACCCTCAAGTGACAAAAACTCTATTCCCTTGCTGTGCCGTACCTCAACTCAAACCTCTTCAAGTATTTACCTTTCATTATTATAATTAACAAGAAGTGCTAATCCCTGATATACAGCTCACCTCACGCAAAGACGTGGTTTCTCTTATAAAAAACATGTTGATTATCCCAAGATATTTGGTTATTTTTGCCCCAGGTAGAAAAGAAAGAGGTGTCATCTTAACAACTGAGACGGTAGAATTGGTGCATGATGGAACAGAACGGTGCCGTAAGTATCCCTCAGCCAATGGACTTGCTTTATCAAGTGAAGCAGCTAAAAAGACGGGAAAAAAGAAGAGAAAGTAACTATCAAGTAAGATCAACTGCTGTTTCTCAAAACACAAAAACTCTTCTTTATGGTTTCCAAATAGCTTGGTGATAACATTCAGCTGCCTGTGATGCTCAGCCATATCACGTGAGAAAGGAAATTATCATGCAATGCATGC
>NW_009258671.1:4303305-4305034 GCF_000687185.1 Egretta garzetta | reverse complement strand
AGCTGCACATACAACAATCAGTTATAAAGTGAAGACAAAGAAAAAAGTGCCAACATTTTGAAATACGTATTCTGCTGGAGGAACAAATTATAGGAAGTGTGAAAGTTGTTGTGTTTCCCCAGTGCAGCATTTTCCATTAAAATAGATATTAATCTCTGCTCATGTAAGCAAGATAGTCAGACCTGTGGCCAAGGAACTACTGAAAAATAACTCACCACTTGCTAATTTAGTGACCATTGCCTTGACTGTCACCTTGGTGATTGCTTCCTGTTTCTCACCAAAAATTTTCCAAGATCATACATACACCTACATCCATGCAGTGTATGTTATATAATTAGTAGGCACACACATTTATTGATAACTAATTTTTACTAAGTGAACAGAAATACTGTATTTTGCTTTTTATGATACTGGTTCATAAACCCTATATTAGCTTACAAAGAGATTAACAATGTCGGCAGTTTTCACACTCAGGTATTCATTCTACATGTGATCTGCAATACTATCGCTGGGCAGGAAACTCCACTATTCACCACTGGGAAATCAGAGATATGTCTCAGATTATCATAACGTGGTAGAAACAGCCGCCTACTTGTCTTAATTGATCCGCGCCTTATGGTCTGAGCTTTCAGTTTAATGAGCTCTATCCAGCTGTTGCATCTGTCTGCAAAGGAACTGTAATCAACTGACGTTGCTGAAAACACAGACAGAAAAACAAAAGAAAAAACAAAGAAAAAAAATATGGATGATGTCTCTTGCTCATCTCAATGCTCCTTTTGAGGAAGCAATTATCTGTGTCTGAGAGAGAACAAACATCCCTTTTCAGGTCTGTTTAAAGGAAAAGTTACAGTATAGGTTTGGACTTGTCCAAACCAGTGTACCGATTTCTGGTGATGTCCCAGCTGTGAACCAACTGCCTGACTGGGACTTCATCACTGAAAAAACATGCAAATATAGTCATTAACGACTTATGCTAGATTTTTTTTTTTTTTTTTAAATCTCATTTTAGCTATTAAGTTCTGGCTTCTTTAAGTTTATTTAAGCCTTGTTTAATTTTAATTTTCATTGCTATTCTTTTCCTCATGGAGAGCTGCTGATCATGATTTAAATTTCCTAACTATCCTTATCAATATTTAACCTACAGACTGAAAAAAAGCTTTGGTGATGAGGATAAGAGTCACAAGCTGAAACAACACCTCAGTTTTAAACACAAATGAATTTTCCTTACAAAACATTGTTCTCCTTCCCCCAACCACCCCTCTAATACCCCTTCCCCCTCCCCTTATCACAACGAGAAGTAGAGTTGTTTCTGCTATGACTTTTTGTATTAGTTGCGGGGGTGTTTGCGTATCTTTAAAAAAACAAAGAAGTTTTGCAAACACCGTTTCTTCATTATCCTGAAGAAACGGAAGGAACACATGCTAACTTCAAATTAAGACAAGCAAAAAAGCTCTCTCTCAGGGAACTGATTTTCTGTCAGATAAAGCGAGATCAATATATCTGACAGACACACACTGTTATTATTAACAAACCTGACTTTTGCAATTAAAAACCACATCAAAATATTATGATATCATTAAGCCACACCAGAGCATGCATTCTCAGTTAACTAGTAAACACTTCCTGGATTAAGACACATCCAAAAAGAGTATACCAATATCCCAAGAATGCTCATTCTGTTCTGGCATATGGCTAAATTAAGTAAACTCACCTCTCTGAGCAGCAGGAA